>NC_052029.1:1267110-1348051 GCF_015832195.1 Motacilla alba alba
AAAGTTTTAGAGCCCCTGATCAGATTTTACCAGAAAAATGTGGAAAATAACAGAGAAGTGGTAATTTGAATGGGAATTCTGGAAAGAACTGAGAAGTACTTTTGTTCCTCCTTGTTTTAGCAGTGCAGGCACCTGGTGCAAACCTGACAGAATTATTTGTGATAAACATTCCCAGCAGCAACTGGCTGAGCTTCCAGCTACAGGAATTCTGCCTCTTGCTCAGTGGGAAGGTGGGAGAGACAAAGAAGCTGGAGTCGGGAAGCAATATTTAGAGGATGAAGGAGAAAAATCCCTAAGGAAGGAGGTGTCATTAGCTCCACTGCCCACAGAAAAAGTTATTTTTATTCTGGGCCAGCGTAGGTTGGCATAGGTCTAAATAATTCCAAGTGGGAGAATTCAGATTTATACCAAACAGGGACCTGACTCTTCTATTTCCAGTCACCACTTCCAGATCAGAGAGGCCACAGGAGCACAGGGCACTGCAACCTCTGCAAAAACGGACCATGGCTGCAGGATACAATGGAAGAAAACAACCCAGCAGCCACAGCACGGAGATGGATCAGCATCACAGCTTTAGGGATGTAACCAGGAATAGATCACAACCCAATCCATTCTCCTCACAGCAGTTGTTTCTCCCTTCTCCTGTCACTTCACTGCAGTTGTTTAAACCTCCAAAAGTCTTTTAAGGTCTGCTTTGAATGTCTCTTCCTACCCGGCCAGCGACACAATTCCCACTGGTCTCCGCAGCAGCAGGATAAAGCCTCAAGCGCCAAACCAATTCTCCTCAAAGTACACAGGGAGTGAGCCCTGATGCAAACCTGGCACGGAGGCTTTTAAATCACCAAAGAAACAGAAAACCAGCTCTCAGCTGTGGTGCAAGAAGCTCAAGGTTATCTGTTGTAACAGAAAGAGGCGCTGACCCTGCAAGTTTCCAAATATTATTGTATTACTTCAATGATGTTTGCAGCTGCTGGCCTGCAGCAGTTCAGGCTCTGTTGGACTTTTGCATGGCATTTCAGAAATTAAAAAGAGCTTACAGCACTTCACAAAGAACTGTCTCTGCCTGAGTGAGAGTGTGTGGGCCAGGCTCCAGCACAACGTGAATGAAACGGGGCCTTTTAATAGAAACGCTGCCACGGCTGTTACTGTGGCAACACTGCTGGGCACCACATTTCCAACTGCCTCCATCCCTCCCCCGTTCCCACTCCGGGCTCAGGAGCTCCCAGCATCTGCAGCACCCACCACAGCTCAGCTCGCAGGGTGCCTGGCACATGCTCAGGGCAGCTCTGCACTTGCCACAGTTTGGCCCTCTGAGAAACAGAAGGGGAAAGGGAAGGAATGGGATGGGATGGGATGGGATGGGATGGGATGCTGGAGAGCAGGGATAGAGTGCAGGGTAGGGAAGGGGTGCAAGGAAGGGGTGCAGGGCAGGGAGGAGGCATTGCAGGGTAGGGGAGGGGTGCAGGGAATGGAAGTGGTATAGGGAAGGGAAGAACTGCTGCAGGTAAGGAAAGGGTGTTGGAGGGCAGGGAAGGAGTCCACGGCAATGAAGGGGTGCTGCAGGGCAGTCAAGGAATGCTGTAAAGCAGCAGAAGAGCCATGGGCTCAGAGTGTTGGGGTATGTCCTTGTTCTGGGCACCACAAAGGCTCCTGTGTCTGTGCCCCAGTATCAGTCAGAGCAGGAGGGAGGGCATCACCAAAGGCAGTGCCCTGGGGTGTCCCCAGGGCTGTGGCACTACCTGGTCCAGGTCATAGGAGCAGGAATCCACCCGCTGCCGCAGCACGTTCCACTTCTTGCCTCGGAACAGGCGCCACAGAGAGGACAGGCCGTAGATCTTCAGGCAGTAGAGCCTGAGAAAAGAGAAGACTCTGCAGCACAGCTGGCAGCTCCCAGCTCCAGCACCACCCAGCTGTGACCAGCACAGCCCCATGCCTACTAACCCACCTGCAGAGCCAGGGGTGGCAAAAGAAACACACTGGGAATGATGCAGATAAATACTCATGGCTCAGACAACTCTATCTGGGCTGGTCCCTGGCACGGCTGGTCCCTGGTACTGCAGCCAGCTCTGGGCCACTGGAGGGCAATGGCCAGGCTATGCCCTGGAGCTGCAGCAATCACCAGCCTCATGGCAACACTTTCCCTGCAGCAAAAGGGTGGGGAAGCCCTGGTACAGGGTGCCCAGAGAAGCTGTGGCTGCCCCTGCATCCCCAGAAGTGGCCAAGACCAGGATGGATGGGACTTGGAGCAACCTGGGGTAGTGGAAGGTGTCCCTGCCATGGCAGGAGATGAGCTTTAAGTCCCCTTCCAACCCAAACCATCGCATGATTCTATGAGAAGAACCAGCAATCCTATTTCCCCAAGGTCACCTGTATCTCTTCAGTTCAGATCTGTCCCTTTCTCTGCCTTCAGACCCTTCCAGACAGGGCTGGCCAAGGTGTTACCTCCACACCTGAGACAATGCAATGCAATTGTGCCTCTGCAGCTGAGATACAAGGGAGAGGAGTGGAGCCCCTGAAGTTTTCCTAGTAGCCCACAGCTCTAAAAATCCTTAAGAGTGGGAAGAGACCAGTGAAATGCCTGGTGGCCCCTACTGCATCCCTTCCTGAGGCTTTCAGAACTTGGTGCTATGAGACTTGGAGCTAATTTTCTCACAGAAAAATGACAACAGTGAGGAAAACTTGTGGTGACAAGGGGTGGGAAACATACACCTCTTTATGGAATAACAGCAAGGAAGAAAGAGCCCTTGGGATGGAGAGGAGGCACAAAGTGCCCTGGGCCGCAGTGCCAACATACTGGGACATAAAGAAAGGGTACATGGCCAATGTGTGGAGCAGAACAGAGTCTGAGAAAGCCTGAGCTACAAAAGCCAGACTGGCAAACCAGGCTACCTAAGGTGTGGAGGCTGCTCAGATTTCACAGCAGCAATGTGAAAGCAGAGGCAAGGAATCTCATCCAAGAGAAGAATCTGGTTTGAGGAACACCAACTGCTTCAAGGAATTGGCAGGGTGCCTCCAGACTGGCAGGCACAGCTTGGTGCACTAATCCCTAGGCAGGAGAGAGCCCAGGACAACTCCTCCAGGTTCTGGCACACACCTGCCCATGGCTCTGACTAAGGCCACGCTCTCCCTGCAACCCCTGACATGACACCCAGCAGGTGTTGCTGCAGTGGCACCTGCCCCACCTGCCCTGCTGCCTGCACACACATGCCTGCCCTCGTTTCACTCTGTGGTTTGCTCCACAAGGAGATCTCAGGCTTCACCAGCACCTGAACCAGCAAATTCTTCCTCCTGCCAGCTGCAGGAATTCAAGGGGCTGTGCTGGCTGTGGGTGACTGCTGACTCTTCCTGGCTCTCCATGGGGACAGCACACATCTGTACACCCTGTACTTCTGACAAACACAAGACAGGTAGGCTGGCTCCCTGCAGCTCCAGGGAAGAGCAATCAGCTGACAAAATGCTTTTCCTACTTCCTACTACCACTCTGCACAACCAGGTTGAGCAAGGCCATTCCTCCCAGACCAACACAGAAATTCCAGTAATTAGAGGTGTTGGGAAGAGACCTCCCACTCCTGACATTACTGATTCTGGGTGTAAGACCTATGCTCACAACAGACTGGGCTCATAAATCAGATCTCAGTATTTTCAACCATTCCCTAAACTACCCATTGCTAAAGATTTTTTATTTCCTATGTTAAGTCTGAGGAGGGACAATGGCCATTCTGTACTTTATAAGGCAAAAGGTCCTTTATCTCTTCTATCCCATCTCCCTGCAAGCACATCCTGTGGCCTGTGGGACTCCTTGGTGCAGCACAAATTAGAGGAGAGCAGGAACACAGCACAGCGATGGGCACCTCTTGCACAGGAAGCCCAATATGCCCCAGATGTGCCCCAAAGCTCCCTGCACTCACCCTACTCATTCAGAGCCTCTGCCCAGCTCTCAGGCCATGGGACCCTCCAGACTATGACACCAGGATAGTGTCACAGGCCCCCTGTAACCCCAAATCTGCCACCTGTGCTCCACAGTGCAGGCAAGGACCTCTGAAGCAGGGCAGAGACAGGGATTTTGGGGATTCTCCTAAACTGCAGGGGTTCCCCTCTCCTCCTCCTCTTCTCAAGCTCCCCTCCAAATCTCTAGCAGGGTGCAATGGAGGAGAGCACTATGAGGTCGGATCAAAGGGATGGGGTGAGCTGCTTTCTTGTCCTCTGCCCGTCATGTAGTTTCATTTTTCCAGGTCACTACCACAACAGACAAATATCTAAACGGACGAAAGCCATATCTAAACATGGCTTGCTTGCACTGCTGTGGCCATCATTTCTACAGGCTCAAAAGACTGCAAGAAATTACTGTGGGTTAAACTGTGAATTCAGGAGAACTACACCAGGACTGAACGCTTCACCACAGCCTGAGGGGTTTCCAAACAAAGCCCAGAGAGGGAGGGGGACTCACCTGGCCCCGTAGACATAGAAGCAGTAGATGTGGAAGGTCAGGAGCGCGATGATGTCGGAGAGGATGCAGAGAGCCACGGTCAGGCCCAGACAAGCCGACAGCCCCACGTACCACAGGATCATCTCAATGAAGGGGGACAGCAGGTGGATGTAGCCTGGTGGACATGGCAGAGGGTCAGTGTTCAACTGGGTCATCTCCCTCTTGACCCTCTCAAAAGGCTGATTCCCCTTGCCCTAGAACACTGCTCAGAAATCAGAGCCATGACAACATGGAAGTGGAGCTGGAAAACTCCTTTAGATGCCATCTTCTCTTTAAGGGGGCCAACAAAAACTCTCCTTCTGCCTGAGTTCTGGCCCAAGGTGGGGCAGCACTGGGAGGATGGGAAGGAGTGTGCACAGCTTGAACACAGCAGTCACCTTTCTCCACATGGGATTTCATGGAATTAGCATGACATGCTTTAGGTTGCAAGGCACCTTAAAGATAATTCAGTGCCACCTCCCTGCCACGGGCAGGGACACCTCCCACCAGACCAGGTTGTTTCAACTCCTTCCCAATCTGGCCTTGAACACTTCCAGAGATGTAACATTTGATTTTCTAAATTTGTGTCCAGGTTCTTAAGTATGTTTTTAACTGCACCCATCAACCTTTACTGCAACCATTCCTGTTTTTCTGCTCTTCCCACAAAAGCCACCTCATATGGCTTTTGTAAAATAAAGCAGTATGGACAAACAGTCTCTTTCATCACCAAAGTGGGGCAAAGTCACAGAAACAAGACCATACTTGACTGGTGAGCAAAGTAAATAAGTAAAATAACTACTGAGTTAATGTCCATCACGTCTGCACTCCTCCATCAAGGATAACAAGAGTGTTCTATTTCAAGGAAGAAACTGAAATAATAAAATTGCACTAAGCTGAAGTTGGTGATAGCACAGGGCTGGCATTTGCATCCTCACACATTTCTCATCCCTATCTCAAGAGCTGCCTCTCACATAACAAAGACCACGAAACCCTACAAAAGACCTCACAGCAGTGCCTTCCCTTGGACACTCACCACCAGTGACACCAAGGAGCAATCCAACAGCATCCACACTTCTTGCAGAGCATCAATACCAGCACTTTATTTAATATGCATGAATTCCTTGTGTGGGAATCCAACTTTGGCTTCAGTTCCCACAGCAGGAAGACTCTCAGACAAGTCTGTACTTGCAGAAGCACATTTTGATTCATTACTCACCTCTAGGCAAACATTAAACACTCAGAGGGAAGAGATGAAAAGGGAGGCTGGAAAGTTAAACAATTTCACTTACTGATCCAAAGATGGATGTGATAAAGGAAGAAACGGCCCAAAACTTGATCCAAGGCTCGGTTCATTTTCAGTCCAGCTGGTGCTCCCATCAGCCACTGGAGCAGGTCCTGCAGCTCTTCAGCCACGTGCTGCAAACACAAGGAAGCCAGGCCATGGAGAGAAAAGACTGCAATCACTCTGAACAGGGCCAGTGCACTGTAACTGCTGCCCCCTCAAGTATTCCACTACAACCTTCAAACCAATGTGAAAAAACCCAAACAACTGCTTTACAGACAGCTACCTGAATCAGAAATGCACTTTTATTAACTCCTTACTGAATCAAACACAACAGCTGAGAGGAACCTGAATTGCTTCACTGGTCTCTGTGCCGGGACCATGGAACTGTCACTTCTGGCCACCTCTGGAAGGTTTGCACAGTAGGATTCCTTGGGGTAATGAGGGTTCTGGTAATAGATGGCAAATGCTGGTGCACAAATCCACTTCTGGGGACAGTCAGGTGAAAAGTCAGAGCTGAGTTTGAGGAAGGCTGTTAGGATTTTAAAAGGGGGGAAGATGGTAGTGCACTAATGGGCAAAAGAGAGTTAATTTTTATAAACAATCTGTGTTTGTTTAGAGCAGGGTAAAAAACACAATTACATAAATGTATTTCATGCACGGACTCTCTTGATACTTTGTGGTGTACTAGACAATATCCCTGATCTTGCCTATCACTCTCTGCTGGCTTCATGGGTACTCATGGCATCCCAGCAACAAAGCAGCCTTGGAATCACTGATGAAAAACACTAATGGAGGTCCTCCCCACATCACTGAGTCCGAAAATCATTATGGTTGGAAAAGCCCTCTAACATCAAGTCCTATGAACCTAATACTGCCAGGTGCATCACTAACTTACATCCCCAAGTGCCACATCCACATGGCTTTTTGCACACTTCCAGTGACTCCACCACTGTCCTGGGGAGCCTGTGACAGTGCCTGACCACCCTCCTCATAAAGCAATTTTCCCAATATCCAATTTAAACCTCCCCTGATGCAACTTGAAGTTGTTTCCTCTTATCCTGTCCCTGGTTACCCGGCTGTCCCCTGCTGTCAGGAGTTGAGCAGAGACAGAAGGTCCCCCCTGAGCCTCCTTTTCTCCAGGCTGAGCCCCTTGTCCAGCTCCCTCAGCCACTCCTCGTGCTCCAGTCTCTTCCCAGCTCTGTTCCCTTCCGTGGACCTGCTCCAGGCCCATGTGCTGTCACTTCACTGCTGCAAAAAAAACCAAACCCCAGCTCTGGGCTTGATCTTCCCTACCTCAAATGTGTGCTCCAGACCATTCATTGAGGGCTGTTATTCACTTTTTCTGGTGATTTCAGCCCAGGCTGGCGTTATCTATTGATTTTCTGCCTCCACTCCACTACTCCACACTTCTCTTGCAGTTGGGTGATTTTTCTCCTCAGAAGTTCACACTTGCCCTGCTCCCCTGAGCTGAAACCATTGCTGAGCACCAGTTACCAAGCTCTGAGCTGAGGGAGCTGATAACCTTCAGCAAACAGGTGGGGAAAATATCTGGAAGTGATCTCTTACACTGTCCCACATGGACAGAGATTGTGAGGAAAAGCCCTCTTTCTCCAAAAATCCCACTTACAGCCCACGCAAGTGAAGGGCACTGAGAACTGCCCATGTGCTGAACCACCAAGCCACGCTCCCTAAAGCTGATGCACTGCAGCCTACTTTCCTTATCATTCACATGTGTAACTTCCCTATGGAAAAAAATATTTCCAAGGAATGGTTCCATTTTCTTTATTAACCAACAGATCCTGGCAAAATGGGTATGTAAACATTTACTTTCAGTGCAATGGCAAAATTAATGGTTCCATTTTCAACTTCTCCAAAAGGCTTGTCTTTCTATTCCCTTCCTTTTCTATCTGTCTCACTGCAAGTCAGGACTGATTGGATCCCATGGAGCTCACCTCTGTGGCTAAGAAGCGTTTGCTGCTTTATAAATAGACTGGTTTTAATATTTAAAGTGTTGGATTGGTAACTTAGAAAAAGCATTTGGGGATTTTAATGAAATATTTAAATGCTTGAAAGCAGTCCTTCAGCAAGGCTGAGTTTTAGCAGGGAGTATTTCTGGAGGCTGCCAGTCCCAGAGGTGCTGCTAAACCCTGACAGGGGCACGTAGGCCTGGGAAGGTGCCCTACCTTGCTGTTATTTAGCTGGGCAAGGCACCTCAAAACAGAGTCCTGGAGCATAACCTTGCAGGTTGTTTTCCAGACAGGTATTTTAGGACTGATCAATAGCGAGCAGAATCAGGAAAGGTGACGGTGAGTCCGATTCTCCTCCTGTAGTCATGAATACTGAATGTGGGCATATTAATAAATCAGATACAGTGGTTTGGAAGTGTTTCATAACAGGATACTGGGACATGACCAAACTGGAGAGAGACTGGTGCTAAGGAGAGTTAGATGAGCTCACTGTGGAAATATTCTCTTTCCTGTCATGCTCTTCTTCCTAGTTTCCATGTGCAGAGGACTAATGCTGATGTGCCACGGCTGGAAAAGGACACACAGGGCACTGTGATGCTCCAGGGAGTGGAACTGGGGAAGGGTCAGGAGCACCAGCAGGGGCTGAGGGAGCTGGAGTGGGGGCTCAGCCTGGAGAGAAGGAGGTTCAGGGGGGACCTTGTTGCTCTGCACAACTCCCTGACAGAAGGGGACAGCCGGGGGGGTCGGGCTCTGCTCCAGGGAACAGGGACAGGACAAGGGGAAACGGCCTCAAGTTGCAGTAGCAGAGGTTCACACTGGATATTGAGAAAATTTCTTCACTGAAAGGGTGGTCAGGCACTGACACAGCTGCCTGGGGCAGTGGTGGAGTCCCCATCCCTGGAGTCCCTTGAGGACAGGGGTTAGTGGTGAACACAGTGGTGCTGGGCTGATGGTTGGACTTTGTGATCCTAAAGGTCTTTTCCAGCTTTAAGGGTTCTATCTGGTGCAAGTCAGAGCATGCAGAGCCAAAGCTGTCCCTGTCAAACACACCTGCCCTGTGTCTGTTTCAGGTGATTGGGGCTCTAAGATACAATATTTTATAAATTAATATGTAAACATATTTTTCAGGAAGCACTCTCTCTGCTTGCTTTGTTTATGGATCAGTGGAACAAGACCGACTAGAAGCATACATCCAATTATCTCCAAGCCCCAGTAAAGCTTTTGCAGGCACAATCTATGATAAATATGTAACTGTTTCAAACAGATTGCAACTTAGGAAAAAGAGACATCAGCAAGGATAAAAGAGATAAAGGGGAAAAAAAAAGGGAGATGGTTTATAAGCAGTTCTGTTTAAAACTAGTGCAGTGCTTTGAGTCAGGTATTTCTGAAAGAAGGCTGTCTTGTGGAAGGCAAAAGCAAGGACAACCATTGGGAAGCCTGGTGGGATCAAGAGAAGGAGGAAGGTAGGAGTTGTGAGGTCACCTACAGAGAGAAGATTATTCAAGTTTTCCATTTTTGGATTTGAAAGCCTGCTTCAAAAATCAGTCTTTCCTAACAGCTCCTTGCCAGTTACTCCCTGGGTGTCTCTGAATCACATCTGCCTCACTGAGTGACAAAAGCAGCTTGTTATTACAGCCAGCACAGTACAGCTCACCACGCTGGGAAAGTGGGAGCTGCATTCAGTGATGTCTTGTGCAGCATCAACAATTGCCACCCAAGTGCTGATTTGAGATCCATTTTATCAGAGGATGACAAGAGATGGCCAGGGAACACAGCTTGAACTCCTGGCAGCAGGCTGAGCTTGTGACCCTGACAGTGCTGAGAGTAAAAATCACTCACCTGCACTGCCTCCTTCCAGAGAGATGTTGGTTGGAAAAAACCCAAGCACTGTATCCAGGGCC
The DNA here is from genome assembly GCF_015832195.1 of Motacilla alba alba. Taxonomy (NCBI): domain Eukaryota; kingdom Metazoa; phylum Chordata; class Aves; order Passeriformes; family Motacillidae; genus Motacilla; species Motacilla alba. The sequence continues at coordinate 1,276,729 of NC_052029.1, forward strand.
CACACAGCTGGGATTTTGTCAATGTTAAAATCAACCAATCAAACCAGTAAGGTTATGTGTTATATAAGGGTAGTCTGTCAATATTAAAATCAATAAGGTTAAAGTGAGGTTATGTATATAGCCTTATTATACATAACAACCTTATTATAATAGCAACATAGAATGTCCTGAGTGGGAAGGGACCCATCAGGATCATCCAGTCCAGCTTCCAGCCCTGCACAGACCCCCCCCAACAATCCCACCCTGGGCATCCCTGAGAGTGCTCTCCAAACACTCCTGGAGCTCTGGCAGCTTGGGGGCTGTGACCATTCCCTGGGGAGCCTGGGCAGTGCCCAGCACCCTCTGGGCAAGTGAGATACCCAATGTTCTATTTACCAACAGATACAGAGGTGTAGGGTCAATGCTATCAGCATATCTGGGCACAGCTCAAAGCAGAAAAGTGTTAGGGAAGGATCTCTGCTCACAGGGAATGCTGAGTTACTGAACTTGGCAACAAACAAGCACTTGAGAAAGCCCAGTGATGGGAATAATGCAGACCAGATGGACACTCAGCAGCAGAGAGGAAACCTACTGCTGAATGGCTGAGGGGAGATTTTGCTGTCATACTGGAAAAGAAGTGGTGCTGGCTTGCACACCACATGCTGAAGTCATTGGTATATTTTGGGATCACTCAGATCTGCATTTTTTAAGGCTGCACATAATGCATATAAATCAATGCCCAGCAAAGGGAGTAAAAAGACTCCAAACGATTTTGTCCACAATCTCATATGCCTGAAAGAAGAAAGAAAGGCTGGAAAAAAAAAAAACAAACAAAAACCAAAAATTTGTGAATGGCCTGAACTGATAAGCCTGGAAAAACAGGGAAGAAAGGCACTGACTGGCTATCAGCCCCCCCCAGACATGGAGGAGTCAGCACTTCCAGGAATGAGAGCAAACAGCTCCTGGTGATAGCCAGGTAACAGAGTCCACGCATGGAGGAGGAGACTTGGTGAAGATAGCTGTCACTGTGATGCAAAAGCTGAGTGACAGATGAGCTAAATTACTGAAAGAGGAACAAACAAGCAACCCTCACAAGAAAGCCTGTCCAGGACAGGTGCTGGGGTTGGACACACCTTGAGCACAGAGAGCATCCATCTGCCAAAGACACTGGGCAGATGGAATCCCTCCCGGAGCCACCTGTGCAACCAGGAATGCAGCCAAAGCCACTTCCCTGCAGACTTGTTAAGAAATCAGATTTCTGAGAGCTGGGCACTTGCAGTAATCCCACAGGGAAAGATCTAGATAACTTAAACTTCTCCAGCCAAAATATCCGTAAGGGAATAGATGTAGGAATAAGGCTTAGAAGAATATTTGCAGTGTATAGCTCAAACACAAGACCAAGTATCCTGAAACAAATGGGGGTCTCCCTACCCACCACCACTGCTGAGTAGTGCCTACAGCACACATGCTGTCCTTAAAAGTTTGACTACAAAAGATAAGAAAACCAGAAATAGTCCTGATCCACAGCTATGCTGGACAATCCATACATGCTTTCTGAAAGTCCAGCATGTACAAGAATGATCAGAGACCTTGCAATAATTAAGGAGTTAGACATAGACCAAAAAGATCATCATCAAGGGAAATGTGAGCTCTTCCCAGGAAATGTAGCATAAGTAGGAAAAATAAACTGCTGCTGGAATTCTCTGATCAAAATCAAATTCTTCCCAACCAAGAAGCTGGAGAAAGAGCAGAGAGAAGACATTCTCCAGCTGCTAGAAAGAAACCAATGGAAATACCCATGCAGAAATGAAAGGAAAGTGGGCAGAGAAAGGATTAGGCTGTGCAGCTGCATGGCAGGACTCAAAATTGGCTGCACATGTAATCCCAAGACACAGAAGCTCTTAAAAGAGAGCTGACCTCAGATTAGTGGTCTGGTCTCCAGCCTCTGAAGTATATTATATGTTCCTTGCTGCCACTAAACAGATATACTGGAGCTCTGCATCTAAAATGAACCACCAGAAGAGCAGGACAGTGTGAGTCTGCTGATGTTGAGGGATCTCAGTGGGCAAGAGGAGTTATGTTTAAGGAAATCAAAACACACGGCAGGTCTTCCTAGTTTAGCCATATCCCAGAGCTCTTAGGCAGGATTTCAAGTGTTTGTACCCTGACCAGCAAAGCCTTTGGACTTCCCCATGAACCTCCTTCCACAAGCACAGCTGCACTGTTTATCATATTTGACTTTCCAGCAGTTTATCAGACTCAACCCAGGTTACAGCTTTTTTTTTCACCACGAACAACCCATAAAGCAACAACTTAAGGACACTTTCTGTCGACTCCAGAAAAAAATAAAAGCACTATGGCTCCATAATCACCCAACCCGCAGCTGCAGAGCTCTGTCCAAGCCACAATTTTTCCTTTAGAAGCTCGAGGAGCCCTCCCATAAACATCTAATTACTGTTCACAGCACATGCAAAGCAGAGCTGAGTTTCTTTTGAGCAGCCCCAACAGGCTTGATTTGAAGATTTCGTGTTCTTGAGCAGACCTAATTTACATGACTTCAGACAGGTCTCTCTGAAAGCTTGCGTGTGAGGCATTGCCTCCTTAACAACCAACCCAGAGCAGGTGAAAGGGGATCAGATTTGGCCAGACTTACGTCAGCCACAGGGATGAGAGTGTCAGCAAGGTGACCAATGCGGTTCTTCCTGTACAGCCACGACATCAGCAGTATCCCCAGGGCCACATCAATCAGCAGAGACACAAAGATGTTGGCTTTCCTGCAGGCAGGGCAAAGAGAAACAGAGTTAAAGGAAGGATAGTGTTTAATGTTTCAATGACAGTTGTTGGCTTCGCTTATGTAGCACCTTTAATGTCCCAGGGACACCAGGACAACTCACTGAAGAGGAACAATTTTGGAATCTTTTCACTTCCACTGGTGTGCTGCTCCTTCTATAGCCGAGCACAGGAGAGGTTTGTTCAGCCTGGAGAAGGGAAGACTGAGGGGAGACCTCCCAGCTGTTTACAGCTCTCTCCTGAGGAGCAGCTCCGATCTGTGACCAGGGACAGGACCCAAAGGAACGGCTGGAGCTGTGCCAGGGCAGGTTTAGGTTGGAGATCAGGAAAGGTTCTTCCCCCAGAGGGTGCTGGGCACTGCCCAGGCTCCCCAGGGAATGGTCACAGCCCCGAGGCTGCCAGAGCTCCAGGAGAGTTTGGACAGCACTCTCAGGGATGCCCAAGGTGGGATTGTTGGGGGGGTCTGTGCAGGGCCGGGAGCTGGGCTGGACGACCCCTGCGGGTCCCTTCCCACTCAGGATATTCTGTGATTCCATGTTTCTAAACTCAGAGCCACTCAGAGCCACACCACAAAACCTTTCTTAGTAGGGAGCTAAGAGTGGACTGAAGCTACAACGAGGAATGTTAGACAGAAAGGTATATACACACTCAGGGGGATTTACCAATTACCAGTACCAAGGGCAGCAGCACTTGGCACATCCACTGTGATCAGATGGCTTTCCCAGACAAGGCAATAAATAGTGGTTTTGGGTTCATACACAAACCCAGAAGGGCTGCTGGGCTGCCCCTTCCTTTGTAGAGTTTCTGAATGGAATTCCATGACGTGAGTTATTCAGGAATCAGACAGAACAATCACAGTTACTTTTGGCCTTCAAATCTGTTAATCTATTTTAAGTGTTCCCTGGGAGTCTATTACTGCAGGATCAGAGAATGACACAGAACAAGACTGGATGTGGAAGAGCTGTAGGGCATCCAATATCTGTCTCAGATCTCCTCTCTGTTCCTCTCACTGTGCTGTGTGTTTGCGTTTTCTCTTACACTTTGTTACTGTTCTGACAGTGTAAGTGGAGTCTCTAGTCTGCAGTTTCTGCACAAAAAGCTTTCCCAAAAGAGTGGGTGAAAGAGGGGAGCATTTAAACCTTTCTGCTCTTGTAGAAAATGCCAAAGAACACTGATACATGGCCGTGGTTGACAGCAGCACATGTGAAAGCAATGAGCCTGTGGGAGTAGCGACAGCAAAGCACTCACACATGGGTGCAGCACAAGCTTTTGGGGTACAATATCCCAGTTGCCTTTCCTGAGCTAGGGAAAAAGGCAGCTATCTGGCCAAAGGCATGATTAACACATAAAAATACAAATATATATGCATATGAATACAGTGCAGAGTAAAGATATGCAAACTAGCAGGAAATAGAGCAACATGATAGAGTACAGTGAGGACCTAGTACTGTCCAGGCATGGGATACATGGTTTGGGTTCCCTAAAGGAGACAGGAATAGAGCCAAGACACACCTAGCTTTACATGTACTCCATACCTCATCAGCTGATTTTGGTTTTGAGCCTTCTTGTTGCTGCTGATGACCTGGAGGTGCTGCAGGCGATGTCCCAGCTGCTCACAAGTTGAGAGTTTGCTCCACAAGAAAGACAAAGGCCAAAACTTCAGCACCCTGCAGAAACACATGGGAATGTCTCCTCTTGCCTTTGCCATGTAGCAGGCAGGCCAGCATCCAACATCCACGCAAAACAGTCAGCGTGAAATTAAGGTTGTGCGACCAGAGCTGGTGATTAGATGTTAACGAATCTGAAAGCTTAACAGAATTAAGGCAGCCTTGCCAGACCAAGACATGCAGACAATCTCATTTGCACTCTGTCAAACCACGTCTCACTCTTCCAAGGAAGCTACAAGGCAATTCTGATCCAAACCTTTGCTTTTGGATACATCACTGGGCTTGCACAATGCTCCGATCTCCAGGAGAGCAGAGTCGTGTTCAGTGCAACAATACAACACGGTGTAACTGCAGCACAAACCCCAGTGTTACTCATCACAGATCATGGATAGGGGTGGGTTGGAAGGGACCTCAAAGCCCATCTCGTTCCACCCCCTGCCATGGCAGGGACACCTTCCACTATCCCAGGCTGCTCCAAGTCCTGTCCAACCTGGCCTTGGACACTGCCAGGGATCCAGGGGCAGCCCCAGCTGCTCTGGGCACCCTGTGCCAGGGCCTGCCCACCCTCCCAAGGAACAATTCCTTCTCAATATCCCATCCAGCCCTGCCCTCTGGCAATGGGAAGCCATTCCCCTCTTGTCCTTCCGCTCCATCTCTTGTTCAAAGTCCCTCTCCAGCTCTCCTGGAGCCCCTTTAAGCCCTGGAAGGGACTCTAAGGTCCCCCCAGAGCCTTCAGCTCTCCAGGCGAACCCCTCCAGCTCTCCCAGCCTGGCTCCAGAGCAGAGGTGATCACAAGTCTCTGTGTGGTGTGAAGCTGGTATAACAAACAGCTGTGCCCTCCACCCAGTTTATGTCCCTTCCCCCTTCCTTTTCTTTTCTCTTCCACTTGATCCTTCTCTTTTTTTTTTTCCTTTATTACTTCCAAATTATTTTTTCAGGGTCTTCACTTCTACCTTCTCTCCACTGCCTTGCAGTGACCAGCATTATGTAGATAACACAACATTTAGCATTTAATTAGGTTTCAAAGTTAACATCCACATCAGGCCTGTAGGGGAGGAAACAGTCACAAGGTTCTTTTCTTATGACTCAGAAGAAAAGTACAAAATGATGCTAAATTATTTTGGGGAGTTACTTTTATTACCACACAACCTATAAGGCAAGGACAGTTGGTGATTTGTGCAGGCTGAAGTGACACAGTACTGGGAGCAGGCTGGTCATAGAAGACACAGCAACACACGGCACCAGGTTTGGTTTGGGGGATAAATTCTGATGTGGACATAATTTGGATCACTTCTCTCCTGTACACAGGAGTACACCAGCCAGTGCAGTTGTTGCACTATTTTTACTGTGTTTTACTGTTTTTGTTACATGTCCAGGAACCCACGGTCACTTTTAGTCACTTCATCTACTCTCTTGTGCTGCTTTGGCACAGTTTTTCAGGTTACATTCATTTCACACAATACCATTATTCCTTGTATCCTGCTTCACTCTGGAAATTGCACAGCTGCTTGGATCATTACTGAGCACGGCCTGGAGATGAATGTCCCTGGAAACTGTGCGTGCCTTCCACGGATTTCACCCGGAGCGTGCCAGCCCATGCCCAGCAGCAGATGCCTCCATGACTGGTCAGGATGGGCACACTGGGGTGCCCACTGCTATTTATACAATTCACATCAATTACAGAGGTATGGTTCCTCCAAACCCTGCTCAGTTCCCCGGGGCTGCTGTCCCTTTCCTCCCTGCACCCTCCTGAGCCCTTTGAACCCCACTTTGTGCATCATTTGTCAGCTGAAGGACCAGAGTGTTGAAATCCCCCTCTTCCCCCTCCCTCCCCATTCAAATTTCAGACACATTGGGTTCGAAACACACGCAGTGTACTGTGAATCATTCTTAATTTGAGGTCTCCAAGTTACTCAGCTCTGCGCTACAGCCTCCCACCTTGGAGACAAATGAATGCACTGCTCCTCAGCTGACTTGTCAGGAGGAGGGAGCTGAGGCGGTGGAGAAAAGAGCACCGTGCAGGGGAGGGAGAGGGGGTGACTGCTCTGGCCACTGATCACACACACCTGGGCTCACAGATTCACCAAGACATGAGAGCAGATGAGTTTTCCCTTCCAATTATGCCCCAGCTCAGTGGTTACAAACTCCGGTGTGGCAAAACTTGACTAGAGCAGAGAATTGCACTTGAAATGTAAAGAAGGGGAAGGAGGAACACTCTACCTGTGGGATTATGTACAGATGGCTGAAGGTGAAGAATTATGGGTCAAACACCAGCTGCCAGACCCTGTCAGCTCGGGCAGAGAGCAGCAGCTCTGGGGCCTGTGCTACATTACACACTCACTGGGTGACAGTGCCATCCTCTCTCAGCAGTGGGTGTCTCTCACCATCCATGGCTGCTCCTCAAGCAGCCAGCCCCTGGGTCACTCTCAGTCTGACACCCCAGCCAAGACAAAGGACAGGCTGCTGTTGTCTGCCGGAGGAATGTCTTGCACAAGTGGGAACGATTCCCAAAGCAGCCTCATACCCAGAGCACCAAAACATTGTGCAGCCTGCAATGGTTCAGCTCCTCAACTGGACACCATGGGGCCAAAAATACGTCACAGGGATGTCCTTGCCTGTGCTACAACTGACTCTCTTTTCACTCACCACCACAAGCACAACCTCTATTCCAATCACATACTTTCTTTGCAAAGGAAATGCATACACATACTTACTGAAATAAAAATACTAACATACTGCAAAAAGCTCAATAGAGCAGCTGCAAGATGTGCTATGGGAACTCGCCTCTCTGTGAGGACTGAGGAAGAAAGCAAAAATATATTCCTTGCGTGGTCTCCTACCCCTTTGCACATCAACTGTGCATTGCCAGAAATACTCCCACTTGTTTACAACACAGTACATAGAACCATTTTCAGAACTTCAATGGAAAACCAACCAGATAAAAAAACCCAACAAATATCCAGTGATGTTGTGTCATTGCATTATTTAAGCAGCAGGAGATCTTTGGGGTATTTCCAAATACATGGAATTTTTGCAATAAATTAACATAGCCTCCAAGAGTAAGTCTTGATTTTCCAATTCAGTTTTTTCCAAAGAGTGAGAGGGGAATTTTCAGATATCAGATGAAAAGCAATCTTTCCGAATCTGGATCACATGCAAATATTAAGCTCCATTAACCAGAACTACTTCATGTTTTCTTGCTCCTTGCTAGAAACTGCAGGAGCAGCGCCTCCCTTTGGATGAGGAACTGGAGGTGTTTATAAACAGACTTTTTTAATAACGAGCACATGGAATTTATTGCCTCAAGACTAAAACATCCTAACGTCCCCAAGAGCAGAGACCTTCAGGTAAAATGGGAATGCTGCCCCCAAGTTCCTCTGAAGCAGAATCGCAATGCCCACCCCTTAGCACACGGTGGTGCTGAAGAAATGCCTTAATTCAGGATGAGCAGGACTTGGGAACACGGGGTGAGCTTGGAGGGATGGCAGCGACTCACTGCCTGAGATTTCCAACACTGCTGCCCTGCTTCTCCCGTGCAAATACACAACAGGGGCCTATCCAAAAATCCCCAAGCCTCCCCAGCCTGAGAGGACATTGCTGATGTCTTTCTTTAGCCTTTCAAAGCTGACTATCCCTTAACATCACAAAAAAAAAAACCAAAAAAAAACAGACAGAAAGAAGTCCTGTGACCTGAAGGAGAAAAAAAACCCAGTAAATCTTATTTTATGGGATGTCCTGCCTCAGCATGGGGAGGAGGGGACTGGAAAGACACCTGCATGTGACTTCTTGAACCCTCCCTGCCTCGAGTATGTTGGCATGAAGGAGGTTGTCCCACACATCATGTGGTAGAAAAGGGAACCAAATTCCTTTAAATTACTTAGAAGGTCAAGCAGGAGACTCGTTATAAAGCCAGGTACTAATCTCTGTACCCCAAGACTGATGTTTTAAAACATGTAGGAGATAAGTAAATATAAAGTTGATACTGTGGGTTAATAAAACAAAGGAGAGAGAAAGCTCTGCCTCCCAAGGCTAAGGACAGGCTCAGTGTTGGTTTATGCACAGCAAGCCTTGCATTCTGCCTGCTGCCAGGTACAGCTGGCTGCTGCTCTACCTCAAAACATCCGTCCTGCCCCTAGGAAAAGCTGAAGTCAGAATTCCTGAGAAGCTGGGTAGCAGCTATCTGGGCCCAACCTGCCAGCTGAGCTTGAGCTCCCAATTTATGTTTAGACTGCAGACTGCAACTGGATGCCAGCAAGGCTTGAGCTTAACCTGACTCCAAGCCTGGCCTGAATCCTGGCACCAGTTGAGGTGGGACCAAGTGAGACCAAGTGCCTGTGCAGAAAAGAATCATCCTGTCTGTTGGTGGTGGCACACAGACAGAAAAAGGACCATTGGAGCTGACTCCAAATCTTCTGCCCAACCACAAAGTTGTGACTTAATCACCATTAAGAACGAGTAACACACAGTATCTACAGAGCAGTCCCAGGACACAGGGTTTCTTGGTGATACCAGGTTTGAACCTCAATCTCTTCCAATAATCCAAAACTGGACAGTTTTTCCTTTGTGTACCAGACTGTGTAACCCAACTGCTCAGAAAATCTTTCTTTGCATGGGAAGAGTTTCACTGTAATTCTTATACAACTGTATCACACAATTGGAAACCTGTTAAATACCTCCATTCCTTTAGGCTGTACTTAAAAAGATTTATCCATGAATACAGTAGTAGCTGTCACCAAAATTTCATCAATTACAGTGTCTTCTTGCAGCTTAGAACCAGAACTCCACTCTCCTCTCTGTCACAACCTCTCCAGGCAGCTGCAGTGGTGGAATCACCATCCCTGCAAGTATTCAAAAAACATGTGGCACTCGGAAACATGGGTTAGTGGTGGCCTTGGCAGTGCTGGGTTAGTGGTTGGACTCGATCTTAGAGGGCCTTTCCAAGGTAAATGATTCCATGATTCTAAGTTTCTTCCCTGCAAGTCTGCTCAGAATTAGCTTTCAGTCCAAGCACTTGCCAGGTATTACATTTGGAGCATCCTATTCAAGCTCACAGTTGTGAGAACAAGATTTCACCAAGGATTCAGGGTGAGCAGCAATCACTCCAAACTTCTGTAAAGTGCCAAGGTTGCAGCACCACAGTCTCTTGGAGAGAGGATGGATTTAGAAACTGTATTTGCTGATGTTTCACAGCTGCACAGGGAGTCACAGTAAACAGGGAGCAGGGAGTCCCCAGCAATGGAGACTAAGGACAGCCTCATGTCCTTCTGTCAGCCACAGAACAGCTGGAAATCCATTTTCAGCTGTGATGAAAATGAAGCAGGGCTGAACTATCCCTGCTGCAAATGGAGAGGACATTAAACCCTTCCCAGAAAACCTCCCATCTCCATGAAGAGCTCTGAGGGAGCCTTTAGCCTTGTGTTTCCTTGTGTTGGAGCTCCACTCCAACAGGACCTCTTGCAGCAGCCTGTTTACAACAGAACAATTTTGTATCGCATTTCTCACTGGGGCTGAGCAGTAGTACTGCAATGCCTAAACATGAATTACATTTCCAGGCAAAACAAGCTGGGTGATGTCACATCACCTACCTGCTCCTGCAGATCCCAGAGACCAGTGAGAGCAGGAATGTCAGCAGCATGCAGGCAGGTACAGAGGCCTGCTTCAGCAGCTCCACGATGATACTGGCCTCCACCCCATCCGACTGCCAGTGGGTCAGCTTGATGGGCCCCTCGTCGTACCTGTCCGTCATGAACAGAACCTGGCTCCTGGCCACTGTGTCAAAGATGGCCGAGAGCTTTGAGGCATCCTCTGCCCTCTGGCCAGCTGTGTCCAAAGGGGGGTGGAGATGGGAAAGCATGACCTTGCGCTGGTCATAGTATACCAAGATGATTTCTTCCTCCTGAGGGTTCTTAGGGTGTTTCTGAAGGATAGAACAGCTCCAGAATTTGCTGTCTCCCTCTTTGCTTATCTGGATCCATGGCTCATGGCAGAATATGGTCCCAAGGTCCTCCAAGAACTCACTGAGACTCTCTTCTTTCTCCTGTTTGCTATTGCTCCATGAGCCAAGCACAGAAACACTGACTTTAGTCAAGTGCTGAACTTCCCCAAGGTACTGCTTCACCTGGACAGGGATAAAGGGGAAGTGTAGCACAGCAAGGATGACAGCAGAGTTCTGCTCAGAGATCCAGCGGCCGATCAAAATGCCGCTGTCCGCTGAGGAGCAGCACGATGGAAAGAACACCTTCAGTACCATGGCAGTGACCCTGCAGGGATGCACACCTGCCAATAAACACAAAAATTCAACTTGAGGATGGTGAGTAAACACAAGGAAAATCTGAGCTGGCCAAAGCCACCAGAGAGCAGAACTAAGCATGCTCGAAAGCACTAAGCCCAACCACTTAAGTAATGACATTAGTGACAGCCAACAGCCATACACACACATTCAGGAGGTTCCTGATGATCTGCAGTCTTTGAAGTGAGGGAAGGTGAGCCTGAAGTTTCCCAGTAAAGCCCTTCTCCCAGTCCTGGAAAGGTCTTTTGTGGTGGTACACAGATAAGCACAGCCCATCAGACCAGCCAAGATCTGGCATTCACCCAGCCTTAGATCTTGGATCCCACACCAGGTGTGCTGGAGCACCTCCGAGAGAAGGGACTACATCATAGCTCACCATGGTGCCTCTGGGAGTATTTCCTGCTGCTACCAACAATCAAACACTGGTTCATGCTATTCAGTCTCCTTTACCACCTTACAACCCAGACCTCTGCAGCAAACTCACAGAGCAACCTTGATCCCATCACTCAGCTCCTCCTGTCTCACTACTCTCATCTGGAAACTGAGATGATAATTTTGTCAGAAAGGACTACAGTGATTAATTGAAGTACTTTTAATTCATTAGATTAAACAGCCTAAAAAATTAGAAGCAACTCTATTTTATCAGTGCTCTTTATCTTTAGTGTTTTTCTCCCCATCATTAAGAACCCATCTCAGTGGCCTTGGGAGACTTTTCCAGAAAGGAGCTTTGAGGCAGTTGACAGTGTCTCTTTAAATAAGGTGGAGGTTTCTAACAGGAATATAATTGCAGTAAGGAGGGCGCTGGCGCAGAACAGGCAGCATCCGGCGCCCGCTGTCCTTTCCTGTCCTTCAGTGCTTTGTTAGGGATGTGGAACTCCACAGGCCCCCGAGGCTGCTCCTCTGCAAGGGACCAGTCAGTTGGAAAGGGAACACAGAGGGTATTTACAGCGCAGCGGGAAGAGCCTGGTGGCTTTTTTCCTCTCCCTTAGGAGAGGAGAGCTGAGCCAGTAAAGCTCAGCACCTGGGAATTTCCTACAGCACAAAGGGATAGAGGAGCAGTTATGGGGAGTAATTAACCTCTGGGGTTAATCACTCAGAGTGGGGTAATCTCGGGAGTTGTGGACTCCCCATCCCTGGCAGTGTCCAAGGCCAGGTTGGACGGGGCTTGGAGCGACCTGGGACAATGGAAGGCGTCCCTGCCAATGGCAGAGGGTGGAATGAGATGGTCTGTAAGGTCCTTTGCATGTCAAACCATTCTATGATCTATGATTCTTCTGAGATCCTGCTTCCTCACAGACTCCAGGTCTCTGAGGTTATCCCTCGGGTCAAAGAGGGAGAAATTAAGTCCCTCTGCGGCCTCCAGATCTTGCTGGGGGTTGGAGGATCTCTGGAGCAGCGAGGGTCAGTGCTGGGTGCGTTCAGGACCTGCAAACACTGTGCTTCCAGCACTGCCAACAAAATCCCTCAGGAGAGGGAAGTGTTGGGATATACTTTGCAGTTTTGCAGTAAAAGGGAAAATTCAGTCCAAGGAAAAATAACAAAGACAGCCTCATGATGTTTTTCCCATCAAAAGAGGAGAGTTGTTGTGAGTATTGCTACAAGAGACTCTCAGTGCCTATGCATGGCTGTCCTTAAAGGTCTGTCCATCCACTGAACATTTCAGAGAGGAATTGTCAACTGACTCTTCATACACACACTTATTTTTCACTGAGGTTGTTCTTAAAGACAGCCACAATCCTCTGGGAAAACTTCTCATGGAGCAGAAACACTTGTCATCCTTATCTTCTCTAGTTTGTGAGTTTCTCCTCTTACATCTTTCCCAACTTTTAAAATTAACATAGTTTTATGCACCCAACTCCTCTGGCTATAGCTCAGGTCAAATGATCTGCTCTTCAGCTGCTTGAGACATGGTAGAGAAGATTCTGATATGATACTCAGGCTGTACAAAATATCTTGATAGTTGAAAACCCGGCTCATCAACTATTGTTATGTTAATGTTCTTGTATTCCCAAATCCACGACTTGTCATGCTTCCACCTCATTCATTTCAACAGACTGAAATATCAAATGTCATCACAGTCAAATGCTTCACTGCTGCTAATTTTAACAGAAAAATCTTACCAATGCTCATGCAGTCCCTGTTCATCAAGTGCCTAAAATCTTTGAGATCCACCTATTTCTGCTGAAGACATCCACCTTTCCCTGAGAGCACCAATGCAATGACCTCAGGTCACCAAAATGAACAAAATAAACACTACCTAATATGTGTTAATGCAACCAACAAATGAATACAGGACTCCAGGACTGATTAATTCCAGAACTTTTGTTAGAAAAGCAAAGGTGAATGGTGGGATGTGGGCATGGTCTCACCCCAGAGGCTGTCCTGTGGACACAGGGTGCCAAGGGGGACTGATCCCATAGCAGACCCACACCTGCGCATCCCACGATCCTTGCAGGGGGGTTAAGGCCAGGATCTAAAGAATCATAGAAACGTGGATTTGTAAAGATTGGAAAAGCCTTCCAAGTCCAGTCATTCCCCCAGCACCACCACCACCACTAAACCATGCCCTCAAGTGCCACATGCACACGGCTCTTTGAACACTTCCAAGACTGGCATTCCACCACTGCCCCAGGCAGCCTGTGACAGTGCCTGAGCATGCTTTGCGTGAAGAAATATCCCCATCTATCCTATCTATATACAAATTAAACCTCTCCTGGCATCGCTTGAGGCCATTTCCCCTTGTCCTGTCCCTGTTCCCTGGGAGCAGAGCCCGACCCCCCCGGCTGTCCCCTCCTGTCAGGAGTTGTGCAGAGCCACAAGGTCCCCCCTGAGCCTCCTTCTCTCCAGGCTGAGCCCCCACTCCAGCTCCCTCAGCCCCTCCTGGTGCTCCAGCCCCCTCCCAGCTCCGTTCCCTTCCGTGGGCACACTCCAGCCCCTCAGTGTGGCGAGGGGCCCGGCGCTGCCCCCGGCCCCTCGGGGGCTCCCCGGTGCCCGCGCAGGCCCCGCGCCCGGCCCGGCCCGGCCCGCCCCGCTCCTACCGCCCGCTCCGATCCGCCGCTTCCGCCCGCGGTTGCTCGGAGACGCCGCTGCCGCCGGGCCGTGCAGCGGGACGGGCCCGGCCGGCGCCGCCGCCCGCCGCCCGCGTTCCGCGGTGCCCCGGCTCCCCGCTCCTCGCTCCCGGCAGCGCCGCTCCTCAGGCTCGTCCCGGCGCCTTCCCGCGGGCCCCGAGAGCGGCGGGGCCGCCTGAGCCGCGCGATAAGGAGCGGCAGTGCCCCCCGCCCGCCCTGCCACCGCCCGCCTGGAGCGGGGCCAGGGTCTCGGCTGTGCTCAAGGGACACTGCTGGCTCCATCCCCACAGGCCAGGCACTCGCCTGTCATCACAGGACCTCGCTGTCCTCTGTTCCCAAAATCGAGAGACCCCGCTGTTCTCACAAAACCCTGCTGTCGCTCATCCCACAAGCCAGGCACTTTTCGATATGGGACCTCATTGTCCCTCATCCCCAAAGTCCAAAGACTCACCTTTCCTCAGGGAATCCCGTTGTCCCCCATCCCAGTGGCGAGGGACTCGGCTGTGCTGATGGGACCCTCTTGACCCCCATCTTGACCGCCTCAGTGGATGCCTGGCCCAGCAGAGACCCACGGGTGCCCACAGGGGCCCAAGAGCTTTGTCCTGTGATCCGGCAGTGGGATCGGGCCAGTGAGCTTGGGAAGATGCTGGGTGGTATGAGAAGGTCCCACATGGAAAAAGAGAGCAGGTGCAGAACTGGGTGTGGGCTAGATAAAAGGTTTGGGATTTTATTTTAATTGTTGGATGCCACAGAATTGGAAATAAGATGGGGGAGATTAGTTCTTCTGGGAGGGAGCTGAGCTTCCTGGGACTGGACAGGCTGATCTCGCTGTTCCTGCAGACCATGCAGCCCCCCTCCCTGCCTGCCTCACTCTGCAGGGAGAGGGGTGCTGGAGGGCCCCACGGGGTGTCTGCTGTGTTCAGTGCCTGTCCCAGGGCCAGGAGGGAGCAAGGCCTTCTCCAGGGATCATTTGGGATGAAAGGTGGTGACTTGGGTCTGGGACATCAGCAGAGACCGAGGAGTCGTAAAGCTTCGTGCCCACACCGAGGCCCGGAGCGGGGAGAGGAAAACGCCCGTCCCTGTGCCGGCACACCCTGCCCGCCTTCCCCTGGCCCCTGCCGATAAAGGCAGCGGACGTGGCTCTGAGCCCTCCTCTCCAGAGGACAGCAGGGCAGCTCCCGCCCCAGGATGGGGGGCAGTGTGAGGAGTTCCATGATTCAGTGTAGTGGTTGTTGCTTCCCTGTAGAGGTCAGGAATGCAGCACAGAAGGAGTTACCTTCATCTTACCCTTTTCCTGAAGTCTGCTGCAGACCCAGTATGTTGTTCTCTGATTGCAAAACCCTCCCTAACAGCCTGGGAATGAATTAGGACAGACCACTTGGCTCAATCATGCCAGGCTGGACTTGGAGCAACCTGATCTAGTTGAAGGCGTCCCTAGTTATGGCAGGGTGTAGATCTAGGTGATCTTTAAGGACCCAATCCAAACCATTGTGTGATTCCATGATTCTGTGATAGAGCACGGACTTCTAGCATGGCCATACCCCTCTGGTCATGCTCTGGCATCAGGAAGATGGGACCATGGCACATCAAAATCGCATGGAGAGAGGAGAAATATTGATATCAGCTTTGGAAAACATGCAGGGAATCAGGGGTATGGTGATAACAAGTTTGCTGAGGCACCAATGCAAGGCCAGTTCTGAGTAGCTGGGTCATCCTTTATATGCTCTGGTTGGTCCAGAGCTGGTCTAGTCCTGGAGAAGCTGGGGGCCATCAGGCAGTCAGGTCTGGGGTAATGTTCCATCCCTGGAAATGTCCAAGGCCAAGTTGGACAGGGCTTGAAGCAACCTGGTATAGTGGAAGGTGTCCCTGTCATGAAATGTTTTTTACAGTCCCTCCCAACCCAAACCATTCCATGATTCCATGAATCTGTGAGAGCTGTCAGAGCACCAACAGATGCACAGCTCAGCGGGGCTGGAGGGGAACCACCCCCCCTCCCCACCTGTGTGTTTGTTTGGGGTCAGCACATGATGCCCCAGCATTGGTGGCTCTGCATGGGGGCCTCACACAGTACTTAAAGACTTTGACACAGTTCTCCACTGTGTCTGCCACAAAGAGGTGCCCAGAGGAGGAGCAAGCCATGCCAGCGGGCCTCCGCAGCCCTGTGGACACCAGGCAGATGGGAGCTCCATGCTCCGGGAACAAGTGGACCGTACGGCGCTGCTCATCTGCCACCAGGATGCTACCATCCGTGTCTACGCAGACCCCAGCAGGGTTGCCAAACTGGTGTCCATATTTGCTGCTGAGGGAGCAGAGGAGCTTACAGCTGCTCATGAAGACTTTGACGTCTCCACACTCCTCGCTCACCACAAAGCCTCCACTGGGCGCCGGACTGATGTAGCGAGGTCCCTGCAGATTTGGGACAGCGTGGACATTGAGTGTCCTGAAGGCATGGTCCAGAGCAAAGCTGTGCACTTGGCCTTGTGCGTAGTCTGCTACCAGGATCTTGCCCATGGAGTCTACTCCAATACCCCTGGGGGAACCAACCTTCCTGATCTTTATCCATTCCCCCTTGGAGAGGCTGGTGTGAGGGTTGAAGACCCAGATGGCTTCATTCACCATGTCAGCTACAGCCACCATTCCCATCCTAGTCACAGTCACATCTTCGGGCAAGAAAATGCTGCCTCCCTTGCCTGTTTGCTGGCAGGGCAGGGACTGCAGTGTGTGGCCTGTGCTGCTGAGCACATGGACCCAGGGAGCACTCTCAGCTGTCACGTAGATGGAGCCATCCAGGGAGCAATGGATTCCACGGACACCCCCATAGCGGCTGCCGGTGGGGTTGGGAATTTGCCAGACCAAATCATCCTGGCAGTAGTGGAGGAGGTTCTTGATGTTGTCCAGATCTCCACAGAGGTTTTTGGCCTTATCTGCCAGCTGGTGGACCTGGTACTGCGTCACCATGCCCATGCCATGCTGGCTGTGCAGCAATGGGCTGGCTGACTGCAGTGTGGTAAATGACTTCAGCTGGAGGCTGTAGATGGTTTTCAGAAGCTTCTGCTTTAGCTGGCTGGTCTCCAGCGTGCAGTCCATGACAAGTCTTTTGTCCCTGTTTGGGGGAAGCAGTTAGGACCATCACTGTCCCTGCCTGCTGCCATTTCTGGGACCGTGCTATGGTGCTTGCTATCTACCCAGGGTCAAAGAGTTGGTGCTAGTCTGGATTCACTTCATGCCAGAGAGACCACGTCACTTTATTGCCAGCTAATTATGAAATAAAGACAAACAAGGACCATGGCATAGAAATTAAAATGTCAGCAAACTGGACCTGCAGCTGGAGGAACAAGCTAAAAAGGTCCAACAGCTCTAACAGCTCAACTGGTGTCAGACGTGGCCTGAAGATTTATGTGTAAAGGTGAGCCCGTGTGTGAACTTATTGAATGGGACCTCAGACTCCCCATTCCTGAGACAGTGACTTCTTTCAGGTCTTTAACGCTCATTACCCCTATTTTCTGTGAGCCTCATTTCTCCAAACCAAGCTCAATCCATGGTAACCCTTGAGTCACTCAGGGTCACCATTCCTTGACTCCCACATGTCAGATGTCAAACATGGCCAGCGCATGTCTTTGCTCAGGACAGCCCCTTTCCCATCCAAATAGTTTAATAGAATCACTGAATATCCTGAGCTGGAAGGGGCCCACAAGAATCATGGAGTCCAACTCCCAGCCCTGCACAGACACCCCAACAATCCCACCCTGGGCATCCCTGGCAGCGCTGTCCAAACTCTCCTGGAGCTCTGGCAGCCTCGGGGCCGTGCCCATTCCCTGGGGAGCCTGGGCAGTGCCCAGGATTCCCTGGGGGAAGAACCTTTATTGATATCCAACCCAAATCTCCCCTGCCACAGCTCCAGCCGTTCCTTTGGGTCCTGTCCCTGTCACAGGGAGCAGAGTTTAGCACCTGCTGATCAAGTTATTTCTGAAGTAGCCAACAACTTGTCAGGAAGAAAAGGGGAGATTCTGCTCTGAAACATACATTTAATCTTCACCATTTTTTTCAGACAAGAGAGCCACCATAAGAACCCAAATTTTTCTTTTGCACACTCTCCCTCAGTTTTAAAACTGGGCAGTGATAGGAGCCCAGTTTTGCTATGTTGTCCCCAGGCCTGGCTGGAGCATGGCTTACAACACACAGCCAGGAGCTGGCAAGTGAAATGTTAAGAGAAATATGACCTCATTAAAACTCCTGGAGAGACATAGCTTTACTTTGCCTTAAATGTGATTATAATTAAAATTATAATGGGCATACTTGACTGTTTTGAGTTGTTTGCAAGCCATCACGATGCTTTTATTGCCCCATGTCCCATGATTGCCTGGATCATGTGCCTTATGCTGCTCACAAAAGTGACATTTCCCCAGACCACAGCTGAAGAAAGCTAAGGCATACGGTGCCAAATGGTCCTTCTCATGTGCAAATACTGCAACTATCTAAAAGCCATCCCTGCATAATTACAGAGTATCAAATGCAAATGCACAATGGTGGGGATGAGAGAATACAGATGGAAATCCAATTTCTGCTGTTTTGGGGCCTGGGAGCAGCTTTTTCTTCCCCATGGTGGTTATGCCTTGTGTCTCCAGCAGCAGAGATCTGCTTGGTGGAAACAAGCCCTCCATATGCTAGGACTGCTTGTCAGGATCCTCCTTCAGAGCTGGACAGAGCTCTCGATCCAAGAAGCTGGATTTTACAGATGGGGAAACTGAGTCACTGCCAGGGAGACGATGTGCCAGCTGCCACACACCCCTCATCAGGAGCACTCACTCTCACACACCTCACTTCCTGGGCACTGGACACCCAAAGTTGCCATTAGACCCTTGATGGTGTGTCCTGAGCCTAGCTTGAACTGCTTGGGGTCCAAACCCAAGAGGAGGGCTCTGACACTGTCCCCCACACAGCCCAGGCCAACCACCTGTAGATACAAGCTCAGCACCACAGATCCTGTACCTCAGTCCTGCTGTTCTGGAGGCTGCCTGTTCTTCCCTGGCCGCGCTGGCCTCCCGCTGGCTCTGTCCTGCTCCCTCGCTGGGCTCAGGGCAGTGGGACCAAGGGATGTTGTGTTGTTAGTAACGGGCGATTGCCCTGAAGTCTGGGTAAACACAAGAACTTGTGCTGACAACCAGAAGCAGCAAGACGAGGGCTGTTCCACGTGGTTTTTACTCCCTGCTGGTCTCCTGCCCAGAGACAAGGTGCCTTTCTCCTGCCATCAGTCTGTGTCCTACTTGCCTGCTCCTGCCAGAGGGAGGCACCCGGCTGCCTGGGGGATTTGGGGCTTTTATGTAGAGGCAAAAGGGCTGATTTGCTGCTCCTCACCCTTGGCAGCTGCTGGGGTGGGACAGGGATGCTCACATGGTGAATCAGGGCTTCTCACGGCTTCGCCACTGCCTCCCCGTGTGCCCCAGCCTGGGCACAGTGCAGCTGTGTGCCTCAGTCTACCCACTTACAAAAAGGAGACTGGTGAATTTTGCCATGTCAAGCTTTGAGGTGCAGTGATGGAGAAGCAATTCTAGAAGAGGCAGATCAGCCAGGACTGCTAGAACAGCCCCCCTTTCCATCTCCACACTGCTCAACCCAGGCTCCCCACAACTGCACAAAACCATGCTTGGAGTTGGTGGTGGCATTTATTAGTTCTGCCCCAGCAAAGAGGGTCAGGAGTAAAAGCAGAGTTAGCAAGGAGCAGCCTGCAAGGTGCTGCTCAGAACCTGCTCTCCCTCCCTGGCAGTGATTCCCAACAGTGCTTCCTGAAAGGGCCCTCCCCACCTTTGCCCACAGCGAGCTCAAACCTGGAGCTTACAAACCACCTTAAACCTGGCAAAGTCGTGAAGAAGTTTGCGTCTGTTCATTATTCAGATGGCCCAAATATGAGTGAAGGAGGGGCTGCATGTGCCTCACTTAGGACTAAGGAAGCAGGTTGGGTCTGTCTGGCTGCAGGAGCTGTGGGATGGGGATCTGCCTCCCAACTCCCAGGGCTGGGTGCTCTTCTCAGCAGGTGTTTAAAGCCCTTCTGGTCCTGGATCAATGTATCCCTGAACATCACACTGCCTGCCTCAGACCTTTTACCAGCCAAAATTACAAAAATAACTTGACATGACAAGCGTTGGGGCCGCTCCATCCAAGCCCCAGCAGGACGGGAGGCAGCTTCAAAAACCATCTCCCAGGGCAACAGGGTCTGACCTTTTGTTTTGCTGTTGTGTGCTCCACCACCAGGATAAACAAACACAGCCTGGCCCTGGGGCTCCTGTTCACCTTTCCAGGACCATGGCTCTGTCACAACCTGTTCAGAAGCCACCCCAGACCCCAGGAGAGGCCTGTGTCATGGCAGAGCTCTGGCACAGCCCATGCCCACGCCAGCACCGGGACTGCAAGGGGTCAAGGACAGGGGCATGGTCAGCCTGCTGCTGCCAGAGATGGAGCAAGGGAAAGAGAGGTCGTGCTCAGTTCAGGCTTCCCTGGAGAGCGTTCCTTGCAGGTTTAAGTGGCAAAATTCACCCCTTGTGGCTTTTCCTCCTCTGGTGCAGGGGCAGCAGCTCTTTGTTGTGCGTCCACAAGGAACACAACAAGCCCTGGGTCTCTGCCAGTCCCTGTGCCCATGGAGACAGGCATGGTGCCTGCCTGGCACACTACAAGTGTGCAGGGAGTCGGCAGGAGATCCCACAGGAGGAGTCAAGGTCATTGCTACCAAGTCACAGACTTGTGGGAAAACAACCCAAACTCATCTACTGAGAATATTTCCCCTCCTAGAGCACAGCTCTGTGACTGGGGAGAGCGTGGAGGCACCCAAAAATCCGCAGTGTCAGCCCAGTGTCACATGGGAGTGACAGTGGGGCTGCAAAACCTTCCCGTGGCTCTCGTCCCAGCTGGACACCAGAGCACTCCGGCCCCGAGGATCCCAGCAGTCCCCAGCCTGCTCCACACCACTGTCAGCGGCCAAGGGCTGTGGTGGTTTGCTGGGACTGAAGGGACGATGAGGGGACGGAGCGGGGTGGCAACGGGCTGCTCATTGCTGGTCATTGCCCTGTACGGACACCAGGCGGCCCCGTCTGTCCGAACAACCGGGAGTGATTGGCACTGATCAGCCAACAGCTGGATGTGTCCGTGTGTGTGCGAGGAAAAGTCGTATCCCAGAACTGTGCAAGAGGTTTCCGTGGGAAGCTGGAGCATCCGCTGCACATCTACACACAGAAAACACGATCCCAAGCCTGAGCAGAGCCTCTGTCCTGACTGCACGCCCCCACTGTTCATGGAATGCTTGCAGTGTCCAGCTGGGGACATGCAGGGACCTGGGGACACTGGGGGACACAGCTCTTGGAATCTGATCCCCCACGCGGACTGAGACTGAGCTGGGGCTTTCTAATCTTGGTTCCATGGAGGTGACAGCAAGAATTCACCTCCTCTTCAAGCACAGAAGTCCCCCCAGAAAGGAAAGCTGTCCCTAAAACTCTGGTCCCTAAAACTGACCTGGCTCTCTCCTCTGACCAGCATGGAGACCCTGGAACCCCTGCTGCTGGTTAGCTGACCAATGGAAAAGATTCTCCAGAGTCTGATAAGGGCTCAGCTGACACCTCAGCTTCTCCCTTTCTCCCTCCTCCTCTGCAGCCTCCCTTGCTCACAAGGCTCACAAGAGGATTAGGGAGTTAATCTTCTTTGGGACATCAAGCTCCCTGTTAAGATTGCTGGGAAGGGCCAGAAGCTGTGAAGCACAGTGGGGCACTGCTACAAAGCCCCTTTCATGCCAGGAGCAGCCCTGTGGATGAATCCCTGTCCTGGTGGCAGCCTCTCCATTGCCACCACCCCATTTCTCCACCCAGCCGGAGCACAAGGTGTCCCCAGGGCCATGGCAGCTGGGTAGGTGCCAGGCAGTCTCCCTCCACCCCATCCTGGCCTCTCCACCTGGTCTGGAAGGGTGGTGGGAGGAACGAGAAACATCCTCCTGTCCTGGCAGGGAACAGCAGCCCAAGGTGGTGCAGGAGGTGGGGAAACGAACAAAAGCTTTCTGCAAACACAGCTCCGTGCTCAGCCCCCTGAGGAGGGCTCTGGGTGCCCAGGAGCTCTGTAGAATTCCAGGGGCATGGCTATTACTGGAGCCAAGTGATGTGCTGGAAACATTCCCTTATGGATGATACTGAGCCAATTGGTCTTCCACGAGGGATTGCTCTGGCTCTTCCTCTGGAGAGGAAGGTTGCAGGCTGGCACTGCTGGTGTGTCACAGGCTTGTGGCCATCGGCTATAGGTGGGCAAGGAAGCACCTGCACCTCCACTTTCTGTTCCCACTTCCCACCCAAACCACAAACTATAAACATCCTCGGGTACCCTGCATCTAAAATCAGGGAGGAAATAACAGTGGCTGAGTGCTTTTACTCCCTGAGCCCTGGATCTGGGAAAATTATATGGGTGTTTTGGTTTTGCAGCAGCTGCTGCCTGGGGTGGGGGACCCAGGGCTGCCCAGACACAGTACCCAGCTGTGCAGGTGCTCCTGGGTCTTCAGGAAGCTTCTGCCTTGTAGGAATGTCTGCTCCTTGTCTCTCAACCATTCAACCATCAGCATCTTCTCCTGCACCCCAAGACAGCAGTGGGGAACATGGAGCCGCACTGCCCTGGCACCACTTGGCATCTCCTGTGCTGCCTCAGTCCCAGTGGCATGGGCCCCTTCCAGGCAGGGAAGAGGGCAGGAGCTGATCAAACAGCAGCAGCAGCAGCCAGGATCTCACCCTGCCTTAGCCTGCAAAGCCTGAGGGAAACCTCTCTGCTCAGCTTGGCTGCCTTTGGAAGCATCAGCCCTGGTGAGAGCCAGAGCACTGCTCTCACCCACCCCAGCTCTTTTAAGTACTTAAACCCTCACTACTTCCCTCCATGGGCCTTTGATCCAGCTCCAAAGCTAAAAAGGTTCTGCCCTGGGCAAATACCCAGGGAACCAATCCATTCAGAAGCATCTAGGAGCAGAGAAAGGAAACCTTCAATTGCAATAACAGATGAGAAAACCAGGCAGGGAAATTTTATAGCCTTTTGTACTGTTTTTCCTCATGTAAAGCTGAGGAGGTGGGATAGCTACTTCTCCACACTGGTTACACGCTATGGGGGGATGGAGAACACAGCTGCTGCCGGAGCAGATCTAGAGCTGCAGTCTCAGGGACCGCTCTGCACTTCAGTGTTTGTGGCTGATGGGGGTTGAAGAGTTCATGTGGGTCCCAAAATACACCAGCAGTGCAGCAGTGTTCCCGTCAGAGCCAGGGGACAGTCATCAGGGCACAGCGAGGTGGCTCAAGGTGCAGATGCCACCACAGTGGTTATGGTGGGGAGAGTGGTGAGGAACAGTAATACTGCTTCCACTATCAGCTGGGAGCAGAGGATCCAAGATAAGCCACAGGCAATGTGTGGAGTGATGCTTCTGGCTGCCTCTGCTCCTCTTCCTCCCACAGAGAAGCTCCCAGGAGGACCAGGAGGACTTGCTGTTCGTCCCCAGGAGCTGCAGTCTGGGTGAGAGCAGGCGGAGGCCCGGGCTGGGCTGTCCCTCTGATCTGCATTGCCTCGGCAGATCAGCCCCTGCCAGGTCTCAGCACATCTGTGCTGCTTCCCTGGTGTGCTACCAGCCCTGGGGGCAACATTTGTGCCTCGAGGGGAGTCACAGCCTCCCCTGCTTGCTCTTACTGTGCTAAAGCTTCCAAGGAGGAACAACACTGAGAAGAGGTGTGACAAAGAGACAAAGGGAATGGTGTTGTCCTGGCACTGTTAGTACCTTCCAGAACACTTTACTTGGAGCTCCCAAGAACAACACCAGTCCTTACTTACGTTGATGGGGAAACTATGCCCCAGTGGGGTAGACTGACTACGTGCAGTCATTTGGCAGAAAGAAAACCTTCCCAACCTTCCTCCTGGTGGGAAGTGCAAGGTGGGTTGGGGCAGGACCTCTGGAGTGATGAGACCCCTTTGGGGTCAATTCCTGATTTGTCTTCCCAGCCCCAGAGTCCTCTCAGCCTGGTATCTTTCCCTGCCCTTGTCTCACAGTTAAAGTTGCCCTGTCACCGCTGCAAGGCTGGGTCATTGCCTCCCTCCTGCCTGAGATGGAGCAATTCTGCTCCAGGTTGTCTTTGCAGTTTCACATGTCTGCCCAGAAATCTCCTGTCCGACCTTGGCCCTTCTTGAGCCCACGTTTGGTAACTTTCCACTGCTCCGAGCTCCGGGCTGCCCATGTTGGGGTAAGAGAAAACTGGTTGTGCTGGGCAGGAACCACTTCTTGTCCCCAGCTGGTTCCACTTGGTAGCCCACAGTTCTGAGTGAGTGCCCAGCTCCCCCAGCCTGCTGCACATGGGGCCCTGGCACAGCGGGGTGGGGCACCTCAGCACTCACCCTCCTGGTCATCTCAGCCACGGCCTCTGGATTTGCGTGGTCCCAGATCACTTGGGTCTCCCCCACCCAGCTGCACATTGTTGTGTGCGAGGGATGAACTCCCCCTGGCAACAAACGTGTCCCCATTTCTTGGTGTCACACCCAGCACCCTGCTGATGCTTGGCAGCATCCAACTCTGGAGATGGCATTGGGTCTACCACATCTTTTGCTTGTGGGCAAACCCAAGGGAGTTTGCAGCTCCATCCCTTGGACCATGGCTTCCCTGCCAGGCTGGAGTGCAGTGGGAAGAGGTGATGCCCACCACAGCCCCAGCCATCCTCCGTGCAGGTGGATGACTCCTGGGACTCCTGCTGACTGTACCTCTGCAGCAAATGTCCTCTTCCAGCATGGGATCCACCCCCAGATTTTGTCACTGGCCCTTTGCCACCAAGCTGGGGAAATTTGGGGACACAGCATTTCCAGGGGTCTCTGGGATGTTCCCACCTCATGGTTGGGGCTGTCCTGCTCGCAATGAGCAGCCTGGTATGATGTCCAGCCACTCTTCCCCAGGAGCTCTGGTCCCATCCCTGTGTCCCAGGGTGCCTGGTTTGCCCCTGCACTTTCTCCCCTTGCTGTTGACCCTGGCAGGGCATCCAGTCAGAGCTCACAGTCACACCAATGTGGCTGGAAAACTGGTGGGGGATGCAGCAAAGCCACCCTCCGTGTCCTCCACTCCCAGTTTCCCTGAGGTCATGTCCTTGTGCCAATGGGATGGGGAGCATAACAACCTCCTCTTTTACAAGGAACTTGGAATCTGTTTCCTTCCACTGCCTTGCCTGAGATAAGCCTTCCCTCAGGGTTTGTTTATTAGGAAACTTCCCTCCCTCCCAATCTCTGAGCTCCATTGCTCTTGAAGCTGGAGGAGAAGGAATTCCTCGGCAGGAGAAGGAATTCTTGAGCTGTACCCACCTGGGGTTAGAAACTCATAAAAGTTGTGCAGCTCCATTGACCAGGAGCTGCTGGGCTCTGAGCTTGCCAGGGACCTGCTGTGACCCTATATCTCTCCAGCCCAAGGAGCAGGGGGGCTGCTGCCTCATCAGGGCAGGGGAGGGGTTTGGCTGGGTCCTCCATCTGTTGATTGGGAGTGGGCTTGGACGGCAGGAAAATGGGGGGGGACATGCAAGTAGGGGGAGTGTGGCCAACCATGGCCAGGAATGATGGCTATCATAGTGGCTTGATATGAGATGCCTCTAGGGTGACCAAATAGCTGTGTAATGGGTCCTGTGCTGGAGTGGGCTGAGGGCCCTGGGGGTGCAGATTGCAGCCTGGATAAGCCACCCCTGTAGTTCAACTCCCATCCATTATTTAAATGTAAGGGTAAATGCTTTCATCTTTTCAACTGGAATGGTGCCAGCAGCTCAGCCACCTCCCTGGTGGCCTGCAGGCAAGAGTCCCTGGGAGAACTGCCTTGGACAGCCATGGCATGGCAGAAAGGGGAGCCATTCCCTCTGTGGGGGTGCTACCAGCACCCTGGGGGAAAAGGTGCAAAGGCTGATGGACAGGGTGAAACTGGGGACAAGGGATATGACCGTGCACACTCTCTCTGCTCTTCCCTGCACCAGAACTCAGAGTCTAGTATTGTGGTCCCAAAGTCCAGCCATGGTGGATTGTGAAGGAGATGGAAAGGCCATATGTGTGTGCAGAGACTTCTGCAGGAGCAAGTAGTGTCATGGTAGGATATGGGGAATGACTTCAAACTGAAAGAGAGCTGGTTTAGATTACTGATTACAAAGAAATCCTTCCCTGTGAGGGTGGTGAAGCACTGGCACAGGTTGCCCAGAGAAGCTGGGCACGGGTTGCGCCATCCCTGGCAGTGTCCAAGGCCAGGCTGAACAGGGCTTGGAGCAGCCTGGGGTAGTGGAAGGTGTCCCTGTTCATGGCAGGGGGTGGAAAGAGATGAGGTTTGAGGTTCTTTCCAACTCAAACCATTCTGGAGTTCTGGGATTCTATGAATTAGGACACTCATGGCTTCTGTGAGGACATATCTCAGCCTGACTTCTGCTGTCAGACACAGTGGGCAGCCCCTCTCCCCAGCACAGTGCAAGCCAGTGGGATCCTGGCGTTGATCCAGCAGAATGAAAGAGTCAAAGCCCACCCACATAAACACAGATCACACTCAGTCAGTGTGGCCACATCATCTGGCCACATCCTGCTGGTGGCTCACCTGGCACCTCAAAAACAGAGGCTCTGTGATAGGAACTGTGGCATGAGACTGCTGCAGCATCCAGCCAGAGCAGGCAGAACTCCCAGGGAAGAACAAAGCAGCCAGCAGCAACTCCCACTCGGAGGTTTTCCCTTTAATGGTTTGGTTTTTGTTTTGTACATTCGTAAAACTGTGAACAATAAATACTGTGTGATCGGCCCCCAGCTTCCACTTGCCCCCCCAGCTTTCTGCAGAGGTGAAGGACACAGGGAGTGACACAGGAGGGCTGCTCTACTCATGGGAGGTGCCCAGCTCACATCATAGGCACCACAGAGCAAGGCAACATCCCAGCTCTGGCAGCAGGATGGAGTCAGGATCTGGGGACAGAAAGGTGACAGTGTGCAAGCAACATCTCAGCTAAAAAGGGGTGAAAGGCAGCATGGCCTGGTGATCTGGACGTGGATCTCCTGCTGAAGCTCAGGGCTGATGGTCCCAGAGCTCAGTTACCCCTCTGGTGTCCTGGATCTCCAAGGTGCCCATGTTCAGATGGGGATCTGCTAAAAAATATGGGATGATGCTTGGAATTGGGAGGAGATGTGGCTCCCAGGTAGGCAGAGAGACCTACATGACTTGTTGTTCCTCAGAGGAGGTAAAGGCCGGGAAGGATACCATGGGAAAATGGGCTTCCAGCTTCCTGGCTATGCCTGTGGTTTTCCTGCTGTGACTGGGGTGAAGGTCTAGACATGGAAGAAGAGATGGTGAGGGGAGAGAGTAGGGAACCCTGAGATATGGAACAGGGAGGTGCTGGCAGAGGGGGTATGGGCTGCCAGGGTAGTAAGGGGGCTGGGGAGAGGAGGTGACAGCAGGGCATGGGGTGACAGGGGACACAGGATGACAGAAGAGGCTGGAGAGAGACTGGGAGGCTGTTGGGGGAGGGTAATGTGAGCAAGGTGCTTGACGTGGAGGGTCTGCTGTGGTGATGGTGTTCTGGCATCCAGAGATGACAGCACAATTCACACCCAGAAAGGCTGGCAATGCCACCTCCCTGGGCTCTGGGATTGAGGAACTTCCACCCAGATTCTGGGGTCTGTTCTGGTGGGGTCTTCTCAACTTCTCTTGTGGGACCAAGGCCATGCTGGGAAGCAGCAGGGCATGGCCCATCAGGAAGATCTGGAGCTGGCTCAAAAGGGCTACACTGCAGAGCAGAGCATCTCTCTGAATGTCGCCCTTTCCCCCACCCCACACTTTCCTCCAGAGAGAAGAGACCAATAACCCCACAAGGACCCTGTACCCTAAGCAAATTCTTGCAGTGAGAAATAAACACCTTTGATGACGTGGAAGCTTTGTCCAGAGAGCAATCAGGTGAGAAGGGCCAACTCTTCATATTGTCTGGGTCCATCAAAGCACCCGGGAATCCCAGGTGCCACATGGGGCCTTTCCTTCTTCAGCCACTACAGTAGCTCACACCCTTTGGGCCCAGAGTGTGTAAAGCTCCTGGGATGTGCTGTGTACATCCCTTATTTGTGGCTTTGCCACTGTCTTCTTTGTCCTGCCTTCCTGGCCCCCATCCCAGCACTTCCCATTTCAAGGAACAAGCCACCAAGCTGGTGAAGGGCCTGGGTGCTAACAGAACACCCCACCATGTTCTGAACACACAGTATGGATGGGAGAGGAAATGCTTTTCCAGGAGAGCACTACAGGGAGGGACTCCAAGAGTTTCTGGCCCAAGCATGAGGGCATCCTGAGCCAGATCAGATGTTTCTTACAAGGGTGGTGGGGACAGGGATGTGTGACTGCCCTGCAGTGGGTCCCAGTCTGCCCAACAGAGTCAGGAGCCCCCACTGAATACAGGGAGAATGTTTCGGGAAGGCCAGTGCTGATCCCACAAGCAGCAGGCACCTGCCTGGATGGTTTGATCTCCAGTGCTCTGGCTCAGGGGTCATTGCTCAGCATTGTTCCAGCTTGGAACAGGCCAAGTTTGTCCTTTCACAGTTGTTTTGGGGGTTTGTGTCCCTTGAGCTCTGTGGTTCACAGCAGCATCCTTCTCACCCATTTCGCTGTTCCATGTGCCAGTGTTTGAGGGATTAGGACTAGTGGGCAGGAGGACTAGTGGGCAGGAGCTCCTGGGAGCTGAACTCTGCAGGACTGGGGCCTTGGTGAGGAACATGCATCACGTCTGCATGTGCAGAGAGGGAGGGAAGGTCCTTTCTGTGTGAAGGCAAAAGGAGGACCAGGACCCTGGATGGTCAGTGGACAGGAACAAGTCCCCACAGACCTGCATTTGGCAAATGGCCTGGGCAGGAGAGCTCAGGAGCCAGGTATGGAGCTGGTGGCTCCTGTGTTGCACTTGTCATTGTGACTGGCAGGATGTTCTTGTCTCCACAGTGCAGAAAACTCTTGGCCTCTGGGGCAATCCAGCTGGCCATCTGGTTCCTGGCTGTGATCGTCCAGCCTCTGTGAGACAAAGCCACTGTGTCTTTGCTCTGTACAAGGTGACGGCCATGGTCTGTTTGAGCACAACCTGGACCAAGGCTTGGCCCTCTGTAGTCCCTCCCCTGTCTACAGACTGTGGGAACTGGGTGGCAAATGTCCCTGAGTGTCCCTGGTGAGAGGGCTGGGTGAGCCTTTTGATGAAAGCTTGGTGCTTTTGGCAGTTTTCTCTTGGTGTTTTTAGCAGTTTTCTCTTAGTGCTTGCCCCTTTCTAAGGGAGTTCCAGGACTGGGGTGCTGAGGCTGGGAGCATGCAGAGCCCAGCAGCACTGTCCGTGACACACTGGGGAGCACAGGGACTGGATTTTTACACCTGGTGGATTCAGCCGGGGGAGCTGCTGGAACCCCACACAACGTGGTCCCAGCCAGGCAAGGGTGGAACTTTCATCCATGGTGAAGAGGAGTGGAGAGGTGGGACACTGGGAAGGTGAGGCATGAGGTGGTCAGTGAGATCCAGGAGCTCTTGAGCAAGGTGAAATTAGGGGTCAGCATGCAGAGGACTGTGGACACACACGGCATCGGTGTCGCTGGGGAGGCTGCAGGACAGGGAGCGCTGCATGGCCCGGCAGCCCAGGGGCCCGTCCTCGGCGCTGGCCGGAAGCTGTGGGCCCTGCGTGCTGCTGGATCTGCCGTCGGAGCAGAGCAGGACGCTGGAGTCTGCCTCGCACTTGGTGGTCCGGCTGTAGTAGGGCTCCATGACGTGGCGCAGTTCGAGGGGCACGGTGAGGGGCAGCACCTCCGCCTTGATCACGGCACCCAGAGGGGCCTCGGAGGAGGCTGCCCGCAGGCTCTCGGAGCGGCTCATCTTGATCAGCAGGTCAATGGTTTTGTTCTCGGACTCGAGGAGGCAGTTGGGCAGCCCGTCCCCATCTCCAGCCTCCCCGGTAGCTGGACATTTGCTGAGGGGCCCTTGGTCTTTTCCATGAAGCTTCTCGCTTCCCAGGCTCATGTTGCAGGGCTCCTTCTTGGCCTGCTGAACCTTCTCCAGACCTTCAGAGGATCTCTTCACCGACAGGTCCAGCGGTCCCTCGTGGGGTTTAGTGGCTTTCTCCAGTGCCTGGTGGATGTGGTAGAGCTCTCTTCGGATTTTGACCAGCTGGTCCCTCAGCTCTTTTTGCCCAGGGGTGTCCTCCTTTGCCAGATCAGACAGTTTCTTCTCCACCTCTTGGTACTCCTCCAAGGTTTTGGACAGGTCCCCAATAAGCACGGTTGTGGCCTCAGGGCCTGTGATGGCAGAAGACTCTTGGGGTTGGCTCTGCTTGTAGAGGCCATGGTCCAGGGCAGCACCCACAGAGGGAAGGAATTCAGTGTCATTGCCACTCTCTGGTTCCTCAGGCTGGCCTGTGAGGACATCCGAGTGCCAGTGGTCCAGGGCCTTGGGGATGTGGCCAGGGTTGGCCCTTGGACCACTGCAGAGAAGAAGTGGATACAATCAGTAGGGGAAAAGACAGGAAAATCCTTGCGCTTATGTCCAGGGCCAGCATTACCAGATTAGCCGGGTTTCCTCCACTGGCTGCTGCCAGCATGAGACCCTTCCAGAAAGGGCTTTCTGGAAGCCCTTTCAGAAGGTCAGAGCAGGCAGAGCCCTGGCTGGACCTGCACCTGGCGCTGTTCTCCCAGAGGAAGGTGGATCCTGACACACACTATTTCATGGCACCAACAAAGGGAGAGGCCAGCCTGGGGAGATGGTGCTGATCCCACCTCAGCTAGCCCAGCCTGGACTCCCCCTCTTCTTGGAGCACTGGACAATGTTGATGATGTTGACGGAAATGACCGTCCCACAGTCCTGAAGGCCCAATTGCAGGGAATCTGTCCAGCCAGCCTGAGGGCATGGAAAGGGCACGTGGAGATAGAAAACCACAGAGATCTTCTCCACAGAAAGCTCCTCTGGGTGTCAAAGCTGTGGGTTTACTGCGACATTTTTCTTGGACCCACAGCTGGACTTGCACAACCGGGGGACAAACTGAAATTCTGTTTAAAGGAGCTGTGCACATTTCTAGCCCCAGGTAAAAGGAAATGTTTGGGAACATGACCCTCCTTCTGGGCTTTGAAACCAGAAGGTGAATCAAAGGAATGCAAATGTGTATGTTTAAAAATAGACAACGATTGCTCCAGCAAACCTGGGATATCTGGGGACACAAGAGGTACCTTCCTGGTGCCTGTAGAGCACAGGTCCACCCCACAAAGACATCACATCACCTCTGGCTCCATATTGATCAGTGGAAGGCAAAGGACAGCAAGTATGACATAGCTCAGGTGCTTGGCTGCACTTGGGGGCTTTTGAGGCCCTGGAGGGCAGGGAGCTCTGCTTGGGTGGGCACTGGTGTGGACCACCAGCCTGAAGAGCGCTCAGCTCCCTGGGACTCATCCCATGGATTAGTGGGGGGAACAGAGAAACAACAGGATATGGAGATAAACAATAACAACCTGAAGTGAGGAGGCAGAGAGATCTCAGGCACCTTACCTGCTCTGGTAGCTGAGCTTCCCAGGCATCATCCTTTCGGGTCCTATCAAATCCAGCCCATCGGCAGGGAATTTCCTCTTCAGCGGGTTTCTTGGAGGGCTACTGGTCTCCAGACAGGTCACCACTGGCAACTCTGTCTTCCTGACACTGCTGTGAGTGAAAGCTCCATCCTTCATCCCCACCATGGTTTGGTAGATGTCAGTGGCTGACTTCTTGCGTAGGTTGCTGAGGCCCAAAGCTGGGTTGCTCTCCTTCTCCTGGGACAGCCATTTCTCTTCCTCTTCCTGCCCCACCACAGCAGAGTGGCTGAGCTCAGAGCCTGGCTCCTCCCGGACACCTTTGGACCAAGGAAAACTTGTCTTCAGCACGGGAACTTTCAGCAGCCCGGGTTTGTTTGGCTCACTGGAAGGTTTGTTTTGGGGTGGCGTGGGCATGACTGAGCCCACCAGCTGCTGAGGGTCTGGCTTGCTGGAGGACATCTTGCTCTCCGTGGAGCTGAAGGTGTGCTCGAAGAGCAGGGGGTAGTAGAAGCGGGGGAGGAAGGCTGAGCGCTCAGGGCTCTGCAGAGGCTGGAAGTGAGAGGCATGGGGGTGCATCAGCTGTGCTGTGGAGGCCAGGAAGGGCAGCTGAGCCAAGTGAGGGTGTGTTGTTGTGCTGTTGGCCATGGTGGGGCTCAGGTAGGAGAAGAGACTGGGGTTCAAAGGGTAGTTAATACCCAGCAGTGAGAGATTCAGGCTCTGAGGTTCATGGTAGTCACTGTAGGCTGGAGGGGGGTAGCACGGGATAATGTTGCTGTCGGTACAAGGTGGGGACACCTCAGGTGTGTTCCTCCTTTGCCCATTTGCCACCAGTTTCCATTGCTCCATCAAGATCCCACCACTGGCCAGGCATTTCTTTGGCAGTTTGCAATGCTTTGGCTTTGCATCCAGGTCAGGGGAGGCCATTTCCCTGTTCTTCATGACATGGTTCTTGAGGGAGAAGACATCTGTGATGATGAAGTCGGGCTCCACCTCCTTGCAAGGCTTGTTATCCCTCTTGTTCTTGAAGCCGAAGACCAAAGTGTTCACTTCTGGTTCAGCTGGGTCACCTTGGCAACCTGGCTCTTCGTTTCTCTCTTTCTTCTCCCCCGCATCCATCTCCCTCAGCAGGCCAGAAACATCCTCCTCCTCCTCCTGGAACTGGCCACCTTCCTCACCAGCCCCTTCAGCAGGCAGGATCTCCACCCCTGTCATCGGCTTCTCCTCATGGCCATCTCTGCTGGGGACCTGCTTGGCCCGGACGGAGCCTCCTGGGGTGGCCGCGGGGTCGCAGGTGTCCTGCTCGTCCCGCCGCCCACGCAGGCGGGAGCTCTCCGTGTGCAGCAGCCGCAGCTCCGGGTGGAGCAGGTTGCCCTTTTTGTAGGGCCAGTCAGACTCGATGAGGAGGGAAAGTGAGTTCTTGCACAGGCTGTACTTCATGTGGTTGTAGAGGTGGGACTTCTCCATGCAGGTGAAGGGACACTGGAAGCATTTGTAATTGTAGGGTTTGCCCCATGGCCTCGGGATGTAGTGAGGCTTCTTCGGCTTCCTCTCCTTGTGCTTGTAGACTGAGGTCAGCTTGCAGGCCCCGTCGTCCTTGGACATGGTGGAGGCTGCCTGGAGATGGCTCCTGGTGGGAATGGAGGGGCACGGCAGGTGAATCTTCCCACGCCTTTCTGGGAAGCACAGTGTGCCCTGGAAGAGGGACAGCATGGAGGTGGTGAGCTGTGCCTGCAGCTCCCAGGGAGATGGCTGTGCTCTTTGGGCACCTCCTGGCCCCAGACAATGGAGCCCCAGATAGTGGAGCTTCTGGGAGCTCAGTATGGAGCTCCCAGGTTTGCGATTTAAACCCAGGCTGGATGGAATTTTTGACGGAATTTTTGCCCAAACCCTGCAGGTATGCCTGTATACACTGATCCCATTATCAGCCCTCTTCTCTGAAACCACCCCAGAGGAAAAGGAAAACAAACACTATTAAAGGCGTTGGAGCTAAACCACCTCAAACTGACATTGAGGTGCCCAGGTGACCTGCCTGGCCAGGCAGAGCCTCTCTGGGGCAGCCCCAGCCCAGCTCAGGGACCATTTCCCTGCTGAGGGCAGGGGATAAAAGAAAAGAGTCCGTAGCCCCAGTACCATGCTGGTCATGGACTCGTTCGGCTTTGCCATCTCCTGGGGTACAGCAGTGCCAGAGCCTACCAAGGTGTTCCAAAGCTCTGGCACCAAAACTGCTGCAGAGTTGGCCTAAATTTGATACCAGCAACTCTGCATGTGTATGTGTGATCCAGGAGCAAAGAGGCAGTGGGATTGCAGTGGGATTGATGGACTGGATGGGAGAGGCTGCAGACTGACTGCCTGAAACCTGGTGTTACTGCCGGAAAAGCAGTGCAGCCTCCCTGGCCCCGTGGGACTGACACTGTCCCGTGACAGAACAGGGATAATCTGGCCTGGAAAACCAATCCAGGCTAAACTACACCTCCCCCACTTCCAGGTGGTGCCAAGATCAAAATGTCCAGGCAATATCCCCCACAGGACACTGACACTAGGCTGCCCCCTCTGTGCTTCCCACCACAACCTCCCTGGGGACAGCAGTGTTATGCCTGTCCCACAGCCTGGCCCCCACCAGCTCTGAAATGGGCAGGAGGCACAGCTCCCCCACTCCTCATCTCATAGAGGAGTCAGACTGCAGAGGCACCAGTCATGAAATTTGGCTCCTTCACAGATGGCCAAGCAGTCACAGGGCACCCAACACTGATGAAAATGCCTGTGGCACCCCTCTAGACGCTGCTTTGCTTTGGAGGGACTTGCCAGCTTCTCCTGGGGAGAGCAGTAAATTTGAGGGCTCATTCTGTGTGTCTGGGGCTCATTTCTCAGGGGCCAAACCCTTCCCCCATGTACCAGGTCCCAGGGCAGAGCTCTGCCCCAGAGACCTTGCAGCCAGGCTGGTGTGGGAATGCAGCACCCAGAAAGGAAAAGGCCAGAAGCAGCTCCAGATTGGCACCAATGTGGCAGCTGGAGCCATTTGGGGAAAAAATCTGCTCCCTGGCTTCTGGAAAAGAGACAAGATTTGGAGGATGGAAAGGGAAGCAGCATTTGTCTCTGCAACTTTGGGCAGCTGGGACAGGGAGTTGCCTGGGGCCAGGCCTAAGAACCTGACAGCCCCTGCAAAGGACCCTGCTCCCCAGCAGCCTGGAGTGTGCCTAGCCATAGCCCACATCCTTCTGCACATGATCTGGGGGCTTCCCTGTGGGGCTGGAGGGGACCATTGCAGCTCCCACGGCAGGGGGATCAGCACAGCAGTGCCAAGGGGCTGGGATCAGAGTGGGATGGGCAGGGAAGGAGTCCTGCAACAGTACCACATCAGAGGATAGATTGCCACATGGCCCTATGGTAGTGCCCACCTCCCATGGCTGGATGGCATTCCTGCTGCTCCCCTTGGTGAGCCCACACCTTGGGGCTGGCCTTTTGCCCTGCAGCCCCACGGCCCTGTGCTTTTTTCCCTAATCATCTTGCTCCAGGTACACAGGGATGCTCTGGCTGCAGCCTGCAATAGCAGTGACTCTGAGGGGGACAGTCCTGTGGGGACACCAGCCCCACTGCCATGTCTGGGCAGTGGCTGTGCTGGGCTGAAGGCTGCTTCCATGCTCTGGTGCCCACTCTCCTCACCCAGGGCACCTAGGGGCATCCCCTTCCCCTGGGAGCATGTTTGTGTGATAGAATTACCTGCATAGAACCATTTCAAATTTCTTTCTGAGGTTTGACATTGAACAGCGGAGTATCTACCACCTGCCATAGGGGCAGGGAATGAGCCACACTGTGGCTTTCCCAGGGGCAG
The DNA here is from genome assembly GCF_015832195.1 of Motacilla alba alba. NCBI lineage: Eukaryota > Metazoa > Chordata > Aves > Passeriformes > Motacillidae > Motacilla > Motacilla alba. The sequence continues at coordinate 1,311,892 of NC_052029.1, forward strand.
GCTGAGCTGCAGGCAGGGCTGGGGGACAACCCCTGCATGCCCACGTTGTGGGCTCAGCTGGTACTCGACCCTACCACTAGGATCTGCTCATGCAGAAAATAGGCAAAAACATCCCCCTGTAATGAACCCGCGTCCCCTGGGATGTGGGGGGGAGCCCCAGGGGTGCAGCCCTGACCTGCAGCAGCCCAGGCTGATTTCTCCCATCACAGTGGGATGTGCAGGCAGAGCTTGGGGCCTCCTGCCTGCAGGTTCACCTCAGCACTCACCACTGCCCGCGGGGACACGCCTGTCCTTCAGCCCTCAGCCACGATGTGTGTGCGTCACGCCTGTGAGCTGCGAGAGCTGCACACTCGCTGCGCTGCCCAGGGGAGCAGAAGGGATGCAGCAGCAGCTGGGCAGGATGGGGCCCCTCCAAGCATCACTCCTTGGCTCCAGCCACTGAGCCTGGGGTGCCCTGAGCATCCTGGACCTGCTTGTCCCTGGTCCCCTGCCCCTTGTCACCCTGCTAGAGGGCGAGAAACCAAGAGTGGTGGAGCGGGGAGCTGGGCGCCTCTGCCCCGCTGCGATGCACGTCGCCTGTTTGCAGGTCAGTTGAACAAACATTTGCTGTTTATATGCCAGAGGCAGATTAAATCTTTGCTGGAAGACTGGAACTGGTTGTTCCATTCCTGCACACCTGATCCTCCTCCTCCAAGGCTGCTGTGAGAGCCGTTTGTTCCCCTCCTGTGCCCGGTGGTGCAGAGGATGGCAGAGAGATGTCCCATATAGGAACAGGCAGCTTGGCTGCTTCCACATCCTTAACGCTGCAGAGAGGAACAGCAAGGGAGGAAAAGGGGAAAGAGCAAAAAAGGAAGAATGGGAGAGAGTGGGGAAGTGCCCTGTGTGTGAGCCAGGCAGGCTCCGGCAGAGCGGAGGCATCCCCAGAGCTGGCTCAGGCCCTGCGGAGCTGGGAGACAGGCGTTGTGGCTCCTGGTTGCTGAACAGTTCCCGCACCAGCAGATCTTTGTGGTCTGCTGAGTCTCTCTCTGCCACAACACATTATTTCCAGTGGGCTGTCAGCTGCGGCGGCGGGGGCCGTGCCTGGGGGCAGCGCATGGCGAGGACCGTGCACCTGTGCCTGGGAATTGCAGCATCCCCGCTCTCCTCCCTGGGACTGCCGAGGGGAGAGGGGCACGCTCCGATGGAGGGAGCCGAGCGGCAAGGGGAGAAGAAAGAGAAAGGGAGACAAAGGGAAGGAAGAAGAGAGAGATGCCCACGAAAGAGATCCGCAGTCCCTGGTGCTCCAGTACTTAAAAAATGCCAGCCTGATCTCCAGGGACAGGGATGTAGGAAAGGGCACACTACCACTGGGGCAGCTGAGCCACAGCACCTCAGTTGTCCATCCAGCTCATATCTCAAATAGCAGCCAAAACTCAATTTCCAGGATGTAGGACAAGCATCTATGGTACTGCTCCAATTTTCCCTACCCATCAGCCATCCCAGCAGACCTGGTGCCACTGGATGAAGCGCAGGGAATGCACATCCCCACTCTGAATCTGCAGGAGCTTCTCTGGAAGTGGAAATGTTTACCCCTGAAGCATGCATAGCCCCATCCCCATGCTGCAGCAGGGAGTTTTTGGCACACCACCCAGAACTTCATCCTCCAGCTTGTCCCCACAAGTCCATTTGATGCCCCCCAATTCTTTGACTGGTAGAAGCAACAACTGTGGTCCCTGTCCATCCTCCAGACACATGGTTCACCACCCCACCCCTGCTTCACCATCTCCTTTCCAGGCTGAAGCTGAACACAGGGCCAAACCCTTCCAGATCCCATCCCCTTCCCTGAGCCTGCTTCTGGTGTGTGGCAGCCACTTGCAGGAAGGGGCTCAGTTCAGTGAGCTACCTGCACCAATACAAACCCCCTCCACCCATAGGTGGGCATGGGAACTTGCCCTGATCTGCTTTTGCAGGCTCCCAAGAGCTTTTCTGACTGGAACAAAGACCCTGTCTCTCAAACTGATGTCCTTTCTTTGCTGCTGACCTCCAAGTGCTTCAGTGCTGACTGGGAGGCTGCCAGGGAGCTGCAACGCTCCCATGAAAATTGGCTACCCTCAACCTTTCCCAGATGGTTGTAGGACATGGCATGGAGGAATGGGCTCAGGAAAGGCACTGAAGTTCTTCTCCAGTCAGTGTTGTTGTGATGAATCTTCTGCCTTGCACCTTGTCCTACAGCTGAGGATTCCTGTGGTCTCCTACAAGCTAGTCCTACCTTCCACAGGTGGGATTTCACTGGTGGTGCCCTGCACACCCAGCACCAACCACAGGACAGCTCTTCCCTTCTCCTACATCCACCAGGTGCTTCCTTCCAGGCTGTCCAGGCCACTCATTTCCCAGGGCTCAACATCACTCCAGTCTGTGTGGCCCTGGCATTGCTGTTTGTTATCCAGGGATGCGTTGCCCTGGTGACTGTGCCGGGACAGGACAGTGTGGAGCAGAAGGATGGCCCTTTGGTGGGATCTCACACCAACCCCACAAACCTTCCTGCTCCTGCCACTACCTGGAGTCTGCCTTTCTAGAAATTCCCGTGGGGTTTTATCCCGTTTTCCCCAGCGCCGGGGCTGGAGAGGCCGGGCAGCGCCGCGGGAGGGGAGCGGCTGGGGCGGGAGCCGCTGATCAATGCAATCCACTTTCCCTACACTACACGCTTTTGCCGCAGGGGCTGCTCAGCTATTAGCGGCTATCGGGTCCCTTTTCGTTTTCATAGCCTGGAGTGGTGTGATTTGAGCTTTTAAGCGTTTATCGGAGCTGGGATGAAGGCAATTGGCCATGGCAAAGCAGCAGGCACTCGGCAAGAGGAGGGAAGCGTGGCTGGTGGGGCTGGGAGCTCTGCTCCTCCCCAGTCTCACCCTGTACAGCCGCTGTGTGAGTGACTGAGGCCATCCCACCACCTCTGCCTCTGGCTCCCTACATCAGCAGCTTTGAAACTATTCCGACCTCGAGCTGTGCCTTCCTCCAGCTTGATCTCGATTATTGCACCCAAATCTCTACTCTTCCCAAAAGCACGTCTTCAGAAGAGCTGAGGTTTCCTGTCTCCTCCAAACAGTCAATCTTTCCATGTTTGCCCACCCACCATGTCTTCGTGTCCAAGGCCAGAGGCTGTGGCTCACGTCCTGTAGCTCAGCGTGGCTCTGCTGCTCAGAGGGTTCTTCAGCACCACTGCTGTGTCTCCATATGTGGGCTCACCAAACCGTGTGCTACACACCCCAGGGGCAAGACAAAGTCAGAGTCATGGTCTACAAATCTGACAGCATTTGGATTCCCAGCCTTTGGGTTTCCAGCATTTGGAGGGATCTGGAGTTTCTGGTTGGGGAAGTTTAGCTCTCTTCACCAGTAGATTTTGGTGAGACCCAAACCCCAGCCCAGACATGGGGTGGGTCCATCTTTGTGAGCATTGCTGCCTTTGGACGTGCAGGTTGTCTGGCATCTCCTGCCTGGCCTTGGGGTGTCCTTCAGCCAGATGATGAACATACTCCCCGTAGTCACAGCACCTCCACATGTAAAGTTTTTCCTCATTTTGTGTCAAATCTTCTCCCATTTGTGCACTTCCTCAAGAAGTGTTGCTATGTCTCTGACCTCTCCTCCAGCCTCCACCCACAAAAAGTTGGCCCGAAGGCTCCCTGTGGCAACCCCAACACCCCGTGAAAAGCATTCAACCAAGTGACAATGGGCTGGAGTCATCATCGTCTGCCTGTGACAGTCACAGCACAACTCACAGGCTCCCTGAGAGATGAGATCAGGCCGTCACAGCCTCCAGGCTACTCTCCAGAGACCTGAGGGTCCTCCACCGCAAAGGGCTTTCCTCCCACAGCCTTTCCTGCTGCGAGCCCTTCGGGGGAAGAGGCAGATCCTGGTGAGGAGATATCAGACTGTCTCTCCACATTATATCAACCACCTGCAAAGCTTCTGCCTCGGCACCACTCTGGGAGCTTCCTACATCTTCCTCCACCTCCACTCTACCTGCTAATGGAGCCTCAGGAGACCACAGGCTCCCGGCCATGGAGTCAGCAGCTCATTGGCAAAATGATCTCCAAACTTGTGAAGACATCATCGGTGTCCGAATGAAAATGTGCAGCCGATAGAGAGGAAGGTGTCTGTGCAACTCAGGAGGAAAAGCAGTAGGGTTGGCATGCAGGGATGTGCAGAGGAGGTGGTGCAGGCTGGCATGGTGAGCATAGGAAGATGATGGACAGCTGGAGAGAACTTGAGGGCTTACAAAGTGTGTGCAGCTGGAAGGGGAATGTAGGTCCAGCCATCCTTTGTGCTAAAGTCTGTGTCATGCCTGTAATGTTCAGGGCTTTCCTGTTTCCAGAAAAAAAAAAAATCCATAGCTTTTTCCAGTTTCTATGACCTGTGAAATTCCTTTCCCCACTTACAAGTTTCTCTTTTTCCTGCTGGAGAAGGAGATAGAGCCAAGGATGGATCCCACTGCCTGTGACCACCTGCATGGGGAGGTTCCCTCTCAGCCTTCCATCTGGAAGACCTCTGGGGATCTCCAGAAGCCCTTTCTGATCACTGGTACCTGTCCCCTCTGTATGCTGTGTCACACCAGCAGCAGTCCAAGACGGGCAATGTGGGGCTCAACTCTGCCCTGATTACCAAAATCCACCCCTCCTGCCCACCACAGACCAAACCACATGAGTGTCCTCAGTGTGGACACAGAGGTTAGATCAGCTCTCTGCCCACACGAGCACAGATCCCCAGTCTGGGTGTGGACAAGATTCCACCTCCTCTGCCACCTCCTCTGGAAAGCAATGAGCTCTGTCATGCACTGAGGTGCATTTAGCCACCCCTTGACCAAATTGAAGGCTCCCCAAACTTCTACACCCCAGTTCCTCCTACTAGAAATGTTTTCATCCACTTTACATTTATCCTTGGGCAGTTCATGTTCCATAAATGCCCTCCACTTTGCTTCTCCTGGCCTGGCAGAACCCAGCTCTTTTTGTGTCTCCTGAGACACTCCAAAGATGGCCAAAGGTTCCCATATTGATACAACCTTGCTCTCTCCCACCTGCTGTTCTTGTATTTGTTGCTCGGGTGTCCTGCTCCACCAAATCACTCTCCATCTTCCAGATGCACCTTCTTGCAGTTCAGATTTACCCCATATCCTCTGGGGACAGGAACAGGGAGTCTTCACCCCTCCTCTGCCTGTCCCCCTACTGCTTTGCAGTCCAGCCCTCTCCTGCTCCTGGATGTGTCCATTGCTGTGTCCTCACTTACCCTTTGCTGCAGGAGAGGAGCTTCCACACAAGGACATCCCAGGCATTTCCCTCCCCTTCCCTGTCCCCATTCTTTCTGCTATCTTCAGAGCCTTTCCCATCCTCTCCTCTCTTGGTCCAGCTCCTGGCCATTGAGATCCTGGCCCTGCTCATGTCTTGGATGTGGCTTCTTTCCTGAAAAGCTGCTTTTCAGCTCATTTGCCAGGACATACCCTGCTGCAGGGGGCTACTGCATCCCAAATGCAGGACTTTACCATTCCCTTTCTCCAGCTGGGAGCTGCACCTTGCACAGCCCATCGAGCCTGGCAGTCCAGCCAGTTTTTGACTCACCTTGTCTTTGCATTTCCAGTTTGGCCATGAGGACTTTGCAGGAGACCACATCTGGGGCCATGCTAAGGTCACTTAAACAAAATCCCTTTCTCTCCCTCCCCTGTTTTGGCAGCCCGTCCTCTCCCCACAGTGGGCAGTTGTGCTGCTCTGGCAAGATTTGCCCCCAATCAATTCACCCTGACACCTTCTTGCAGTCCTTGAAGATGGAAAGGACTTCAAGGAGGGCTCACAGCTGTCTCAGAGATCAAGATTATGTCTGACTTGCTCTGGGTGCTCCCGATGGGTCTGAGCCATGTGTGCTGCAGGGCCAGGGGCCATCGTGCCCCTGCAGGGACCTCTGCACCTCTCAGCAGAGACTGGGATGGAGCTAGCAGTGCCCACAGCTGGCCCTCTTGGGGCTTCCTCGCTTGGGTCAGTGTCCCCAGGGGCTTGCAGAGCAGAGCATTGCCGGTGGCAGCCACCCAGCCCTCATTTGGGATCACTCCACGCAGCCAAAGAACTTTGCTCAGTACATGCAGCAGGCACTCCGTCTCTGCCTCCCTCCTGATAGACTCTCCTGGCAGCTCAGGTGGGCAGGGGAGGGCAGGAAAGGGGACCACAGGTCACAGGGAGCAGACCTTGCACAGTACACCCCTCTGTTTTCCTGGCTGGAGTGTTGTTCTCCCAGGGTAATCCCCAAAGGTCCTGCCTCCTCTAAGTCACAGGACAGGTCTCTTTGTAGCCAAAGTGTGGCCAAAATGGGGCCGTGATTTCAACCACTCCTAGGAAAGGGGAGTTGCAACGCTGTTGCAATGCTGCAGCCCCTTCCATGAGGACATGGGCTTATCCCTGCTCCTTCAGCCAGCTATTCTGGGATGGAGGCATTTAAATCATGGCAAGGTTCAACCAGCCACCAAGGAACTGCCACCTGCGAAAGACTTGTTATGTTTAAGGTTAAAGCCAATAAAATAAACTGGGAAGGGGGGGTTTGATATGCCGTGGGCAGTTTTGTGACCGCATCCATGAAATCCAGCCCACTGTAAAATCCATTTCAAAATGGTCCTAAATAGGAACATCCCCTGCTTCTCCCTCCCCATCCTTAGGGGAGCACAAACAATTCCACCTGCTAAATAAAAATCTAAAGGGGAAATGGTTCAATGCTGGTTGGGAGAGCTTGGGAACAGCAGGGAAATTGCAGAGCAGAAAAGCTGGTTGGGATGAACTCCAGGGAATGTGGAGGAGCTCTGCCAGGCAGAAGCCTTCTCACAGGGATGGGACACCCTGGCAGAAGGCCAGCACACAAGGACACCCAAAAACCCTTCAGGAGAGGAACTCAGATTGTTCCTGGGGGATACCCTGCTCCCAGCAGAGAGGAGGGAGGAGGCTGTTCTGAAGGGACACAGAGCGCATCCGGCAGCATATCACACCCTGAGCACAACACACCTCTTTGCAGCCTCTTTGCAGGCAGATTTCTCTCCAAAACATGTTTTTATTGGTATTTATTATTATTATTATTATATACTTATTCATTCTTGGTCAGGACCCTCTGCAGTGCTGTGGGCTGACCCGTGGGCAGCAGGCACCTCTTTACCTTCTGCCAGGTACTTGGTAGTGGTGTTTGGCTGGGCTCTTAACGCAGATTAAGGGTGGTGCTGCCTGCTGGGATCCTCCCTGCGTTTCAAGCTCCATTGCACCCCAAAAATGGGCCGAGCTGAGCTGCTCAGCCCCTGGCCCTGCACCATAGGCAGTGCCTGGGCTGCAGCGTGGGGACGGGAGCCGAGGGGTGTTGCTGTGACTGGAGGCAGAGCCGCTGAGCGGGCAGGTAGCACTTGGCCACCGAATTGCCCAGCGAGGTCTGCACTGGCCGAGGGATGACCAGGACGAATAAGAAGGGCCCCAGGCAAAGCCACCGGGGGGAGGCAGGGATGTTGTTAGCTGGCGCAGGAAGCGGGAATTCAGCTCGTTAACCTGCGCCGAGCCGCAGGACGAGGTGGAATGGCCGTGCAGTCGCATCCCTGCGGGTCCCAGGTGCCCGCACGGCGCCGGGAGCAGCCGCTGTGACAGTCCCCGGGATGCCTGTGCAGGAAGGGGGGCTGTCTTCATCCCCCTTCCAAACCGCGGTCCCCCCACTGGATGGGGCAGCACTCTTAAATTCCTTGGGATCTCCAGGAAAGAGTGAGAAGACCTAAGGGAATGAGGGGTGACACATCCACGACCTCCTGTCCCAGATTTTCACAGAGGGGAACCCAAATCCTCATCATGGGGGAGGAGTGAGAGCAGGGCAGCAGCATCCAGTGGGCACCAGAAATTTCTCCCCATGCCAGTCCCAGGGTTTGCCACCAGCCTGATACACAGCTGGGCCTCACTGACCTGATTTCCTTACCTTTTTTCAGGAAGCCCCTGACTGCTGTGGACTATTCCTTGTTATGTGACCTTTTGATTTAATTGCCAAAATTCCTACCATCACGCATTCCCTGGCGTGAGGAAGTATATTCCTAGTGTCAAGTATATTCCTAGTGTTAAGCATCTCAGTAACTCACCTCCTCTGGCAATTCAACCGCTCAGTTTAATTTTCACTTCCTTTAAGAAGGATTTAGAGTAAAAAAAAAAAAAAAAGGATAACAAGTATAATACTGTCTTACTGTTAAATTTCCCCGTTCCCCTGGTTTGTATTTTTTTCACAATTGCAAATACGCATCACATCTCCAAACCTGCAGAAAACCATTGATCTTTTTGATTATTACTCAAACGGGGAGAGGTAAATATGTTAAAATTAACCTGCGCCCTCCCAGGCTGGTTTCCTTTTCCCGATGTATCCTTTCATTTTCCCGTGGAGAAACCAGTCAGACCTCTGCAATCACCACACGGTCATGGGAAAAGCATCCAAAATCCTCCAAAAACTTTCTATTGTCAGGGACTCGTGTGAGCAGATCCCTGGTGAAGGCAGTCGGACGTGTCATTAGGAGAGCAACCCAAGCAGAAAGGCCCCATATGACCTCCCCGGTGCCGAGTGCCTTTAATAATCAGGAGTTACACGGCTTGCAAAGAGACCGGGGAGCGGGATTAAAGAGCATCCCTTTGGAACCGTCGGCTCCTGCTCCCAGCGGGTTTGCACATCCCTGCTCCGGGCACCGGCTCCTGCTCCCGGCGAAGCCCGTGCCTGCGGCGTGGCACAGGGCTCCCCTGGGCACCGCCAGATGCCCGGAAATTTATTTGGGAGAGTGCAAAACTGGCAGGAGCAGGCAGCTTTTAACAGGGGGTTGTTTTCCGCTACACGTCCTTGGTGGGTTTTGTTCCCTGCCCAGACCCGCAGTGAGTCCCTGCGCTGCCTCCAGCACCGTCCACCCTCCGCCCACCCCATCCCTCCCCAAACAGATTGAAATGTCAGGACTTACAGCTCGGCCCCCGTCCCGGCTGGGTCCCCGCTCAGGGCCGGGAGGCGGCGGGGAGGCTGTGGGAGCGGGGCTAGGGCTGTCCCCCCCGTCTGGGACCCAGCGTCCCCAAACCCCGCCGAGGCGGGGGGCAAGTGATGTCCGGAGCCACTCCTGAGCATTTACAGGGTTGTTTGCAGGAAACATCAAACTCGGCAACAGAAGCTCCAGCCCAGGAGTCATCGCCCCCGCCGTCCCTCCCCACCCTCTTGCTTGGTCTCATTTGTACCGATTTGCCCCGCAGGCTTCGCGCTGATTTGCCACGTCCCTGGCAGGGCTTCGACCGGGGAGGGGGAGCGAGAGCCAGACGGGGAGCGGATCGGGGGGAGCAGCCATGGGGAGGGTGGTGGGGACCAACAGGAGCCTGGCTTGCCAAAAGCAGTTCAGACCTAGAAAAAGCTTTAATGTGCACAGACGGAGCAGGCTGGAAGCAAAACCAGCTGGGCTGGAAGAGAACGTGCTCGGCAAGAGGCTGGTTGGGGCTGGGTGCGTGCGTGGCTCCGGGCTGGCTCCTTGCTCCAGCCCTCTGCCCGCGGAGGGAAAGCAGAGAAGGGAGGGGAAGGTTACATGTGAAAATTTCCCTTCCAACATCAACTTTTCCTATCGACGAGTGATGGGCACGATGCCAGCCTGGTTTTCTCCGGAATTAATGATTTACCTGCTCCTGCCACCACCCTTGCCCTGGCACCTCCTGCACCACACCTCTGGCTCAAGATCCCCCTCTATGCCATGAGATGGGTCCTCTGGAGCTGGGACAGTCCCACCATCACCCTCACCTTGTGCCCACCCTGGAGCTGATACCATCACCGCCACGTCGCGCCCACCCTGGTGCGCTGTGTGGGCTGAGCACCATCACCCATGGGGAGAGACAGAAGCCCCAGGTGAGGGTGATTCAGAGCTTGGGTGCTTCCCTTCTCCCCTTGCAGGTCCTTTTCTCCTAGAAGTGAGTCCCAGACCATCCAGCTGGGGTGTCTGGCGCCCAGCAGGGTGTTTGCCCTGGTTGGAAGGACTGTGGGAAGCTGTATCCCAAGAATCTCCTCACAAGATGTTAGATCCAGTCCAGACATCTGCATTGAGCTGTCCCTGCATGGCACGATTTAATGCAATTCCTTAAAACCGGACTCTTCCAAAACCTCCTGATGCTCTGAGCCAGCTCATCTCTTTGGGGCCAAGAGAGGACACACTGTGTCCCCCCTCACACTTGGCCCACTAGCTCCATGCCCTCGCTTGATTATTTCACAGGGCTCTGGTGTCGATGCTGAAGCACTGGATCCAGCAATGGGCACAGCATTGTGGGGACCCCCCCCGGCTCTGCACCCCCTGTGCATGAGGGGGCCCTGGCGCTGCTCTGGTCCCCGGAGCGTGGCAGGGACACATCCCTTGCCGGGCTCTCCGCAGGCAGCCGGCCCCAATCTGCCGTGGCGCAGGGCCACCTGTGCTGGCTGCCCACGCCATCTGCGCGGGGCGGGCCGGGGGCCGCTGCCACCCCCGCCCGGGTCAGCGAGCAGGGGACAACTGGGCTGGGGGCAGCACGGCTGCCTCGCTCTGTCCGGGTGGATGCCACTGCATCCCGGAGGGAGGAAGAGGAGGGGATGGGAGCAGCCCCCCGCAGGTTCCTCCTGGGATCTGCTGCCAGGGGGCTTGCGGGGACATTTCTGAGCCCTTTAGTGGGGACAGTGTGCACCCCGGCCGCGCCGGCTGGCTGCAGCGTCCACTCCCTGCTGCCTCCGGGTGTCCCCTGGCGCAGGGACACAGAGGTGGATCCCGGGGGGGTCTTTGGGGGTGTCTTGAATCCGGACCCCCTTGCACTGAGCACGTGGCTGAGCACGGGGACATCCCGTCCCCTCCTGTCCAAGGGTGTCCCAAGGGGAGCAGCCAAAGGACTCCCGGGAGCCTGCTGGCAGAGAGATGTCTCTGCCCTCCTGCTCTCCCTGGTGGCAGCCACCATCCTCTCCTCCCTCCCTGCTCAGCTCCGGGAGCATCCTGAGCGCTCCCGGCCGCGGCCGGAGCCCACCGCGCGTCTGGAGCCCCACAGCCGCTGGAGCCAGGTACCGGCAGGCTCACCCCGGGATCCCCCGGGCGCCGCGGCTGTGCCTGTCCCGCTCACGGGGGACGTCGTCCTTTGACGAGCCCATAACGGAGCCTGCCCTGCGCCTTCCTACAGGTAGCCGGAAAGTTTTATTCGTCACCGGCTGCTGGAAAGGTCACGGCATCCTCCTCTCCCTTCTATTTCTGGCCCGTGCCCTTTCGCCGTCAGACGGGAAGCGCTCCCGTGCTCTGGACCCCGGACACGCCGTCTCGGTGCGGCCGCGTCCCCGGCGCCTGGTCCCGGGGGCCGTGGGAGCGCTACGGGCAGGATGCTCCGTGCCTGCCCACGCCGCCTGGGCTCTGCAGGGACCAGAGAAAGCGCTGCAGGGCGGGGGAGCCGTGTGCCGTCGGCTTCACGGGAAACAACGGGAATTTGCGGGTGCTGCAGGAATCACCGGGCTCCGGAGCCGGAGGAGGTGCGTCTGGCATCAGGTGTCACAGGCGCTGACACGCTCCCGAGGCACCGGGGCTGCAGCAGTGGGTGCTGTGCCTGGAGCAGGGTGCCAGAGATGCAGCGGGAGTGTGGAGGGTCTGGAGGAACCCCGGGAACCTCGCCCAGGGTCGTTCCTTCAGCACAGACACACGGGCAGCTCTCAGCTGCCCTGCACAGGCTGGGCAGGCACCAGGGATGGGAAGGAGAGTCACGGGAGCATTCCAGCACTGGGGAAACAAGAGCTGTGCAGTGCTCCCGGGTTTTACTGCTGCCACCTAAAAATGAGGAGCAAAAAGGGAACACCCCTCACTGACAACAGGACACTGAAAAAGGGGATTCACCCTGAAAACTGCCCTTTGCTCAAACCCTGCAGTTTTTCCTAACTCTGAGAAATACCCAGAGCTTCATCTGAGCTCTTCCTGGGCTAGGCAGGAAGAGCCCAGGAACCCACCAGCCTTCCCAGACACTGTGGCCTGGGATCACCCTGGACCCAGCTCTGCATGCGTGGGTTGACTTTTAGCTGCACGAGGAGCCCTGGAGACCCTTTGTACCCCAGAGAGGGACCTCTGTTACTGCTCACAGCATCCCAGCATGTCCAGGGAGAGCAGCAGAGGAGCCCAGCTCCCCTTCCCAGCCTCCCCAGTTTGCCCAGGCAGAGTTGCACCCCTCATAGTACAGAGCCTTTTCCAGCTCTGGGCCAACCTGAATGAAGAAGGTTAAGAAAAGCCCCGGGGAGGTTTTTCATCCGTCTTTGTTCATGGAGCAAAGATATTCCCAGCCCTGAATCTATAGATTGGCCCTTAAACTACAACCATCTCCGGGGAGCAGAGAAACAAACGTAGATTTTGGTTGCGGTTTGTTGTGTTTTGTGGTTTTTTTCTGTTTCTTTTCCTACGCAGACAGCCTTTGCCCAGGAGGGGTTAGCATGAAAAATGCATGTGGGGATTGGGGGAGCGGGGGGAGTGGGAAGAAGGAGCTATCGATCAAGTATCTCTGAAAGCCACGCAGCTGTGCCAGCCCCACTGCCTCTGCCAGCCCTTCCCGGCGCTCGCGGTGCCGGGCTTGGTGCCTGCCCTGCATTTGGGATGGGGCGCCTGATGTTGTGCCCAGGAAGCCCCCCTGGATCCCAGGGAGGAGCCCATGCTGCAGTGATCAGATGCCTCTGCCAGCCCTTTCCAGCAGTGCCAATGCCAGGCTCGGTGCCCACCCGGGTTTGGGATTCGGTGTCAGGAAACCACCCTGGATCCCGCAGAGCGATCGGGTCCTCCCCAGTCCCTGCCCTGTGTGCAGCTCCTTCCATCCAGGCTCGCAGCTCGCTCCTCGCCGTACAGCATGTCAGAAACGGGGCCCGTCCCTTTTCCCCACATCCAAGGGATTCTCCTCCCAAGCTCCACAGAACCACAAGGAGGGTCTGAGGAACAGCAACAGCTCTGCCCTCTTTGCCCATCAACCCTCCTGCCCACCCCATACCTCTGAGCCACTCTAATGAGAAATAATTATAGTAATTGCAAATAATAATGATCCTGAGTCTGACACAAACAGGGACACAGCACAAGTTTGAGGGTGGGCTCCAAGGCAGGCAACCACGCACGAAGATGGGTAACCCAGCCCATCTCCACAACCAAGAAGAGCAAGCTGGGGCATCTCCAGATCCAGCAAGGGCTGGCGCTGCCAGAAGATCAGGGACACAAGTCCTGCTCTCAGCTTAGGAGCTGTGCTGTGTCTGGTCCCGGCAGAGCTGGTGCTCCTAGCAGGGTTGGTGGTTCCTACAGGCAGTGCCCTCTCAGCTGTGTCCCTGAGGAACCCAGGGTACAATCCCTGTATCAGGGTAAGGCACTGCAGGGGTAAAACCTTCTCCAGATGGTGCTTATCGAGATGGGAACATCAAGAAATGGCGCTGGAGTGGATGCTTCATGCTATCGATATCTCCCCCACCAGACCCAGCACTGCTAGCCAAAACCAGTCTGGAGTCTGAGAGAACCAGAAGGGCTGATTTTAGGCATCACCTTGGCTGAAAATGCCCTGAAATTTGTCCCAAATGTGAGATTTGGGAAGGGTGGGAGAGGAGAAAAACAGTGAGGAGAAAAGCAGTGGAAGAAAGGGATTCTCTCATTCCATGAGGGGGAAAAATCCCTGATATCTTTGCTTCTCCCTCTGGCTGGGCACTAGAGAATGATATTGGGGACCTCCTGCTTTACCGGTGGCACCAGGATGTGGCACCCAGCAGTTCCAGCTTGGCCTGATTTAGCTGAGATTGTGCTCAGTTCCTGCCATGCTCTGTTCCTGGGCACGTGGGGGGAGCAGCTCAGTGCCCTGCTCACAGCTGGGATTTTGGTGTGTGAACAAAACCAAGGGGGCTCAAAAAAGCTGGAGAGGGGTTGAGCTGTCCTCATTTCAGTACAGAAATCTGAGAACATTTGCCACCAGGAAAGATTTTCAAAGATCTGGAGCCATGGGGAGGAGGTGTTCTCTCCTCTTGTCTGCTGTGGTCTGAGCCAAGGGCAGGGGACTCCCCGAGCCCCGAGGCCCTGTGCTGCCTGATCCCGGCCATGCTGAGATGCTGCTGCCTGATCCCAGCCACGCTGAGATACTGCGAGCCCTCGGATCCCCACCCCTCATGCAGGAAAAGCTCATGGCAGCAGAGGGAGAGCTTGGCCCGAGTCACTGACCCCATGCCTGGCACAGACCCTCGACTCCCTGCTAGCCCCCAGCAGATCTCTGGCCCCGCGTGGCAGACCCCGGGTCCATAACCCAACTTGATCACACCTGATTGCCTTCAGGATGGGCATCTCCAGCCGTGCCCGCAGCCCCGGTGCCCCCAGCGGGGTGCAGGGTGCTGCCGGGTGATCCCAGTCTGGCTGCTGGGGACACAGCCATCCCCTCCCGCCCGCAGCTCTGCTCACAGAGGCGCCTCTGACTGCTGCAGGTTCTCTGAGTCCCCTTATCTAAATACAATCTTAATTACACCCAGTGGCTGAGCTCTGATGCTCCCCTGAGTTGACCTTTCCTGCGTGTACTGGGGCACTGCATCGGGCACTGCCCCTGCGTGGGGCTGACCCAGGGACCCAGCGAGGAGGAAACTGAGGCACAGAGCAAGGGAACATCCTCAGCCTTGCGCCCACAGAGCAGTTTCATCATCTCCGCGCTTGCTGGGGGTGTATAAGCCCAAATGCCCCAAAACATTAATTTTAATGATTTTGTCCATCTTTATCCCAATTACAATTACGGAGTCCCTTTAGCCTGGGACTGCCAGGGCTTGTCCAAGACTGGCAATTCCTGGAGGTTCCCCAGCTCCAAACACAGCCAGGGCTCCTGAACCCCCACATCCCCACCAGGCACAGCCGATGCCCCGAAGCCCACAAACCTCTCCCCGCCGTGACCTCGGCGAGGCCCCGCGGAGCGCGGAGCTGTTGCTAGGATGATTTTCCATTCAGCAGGACACAAACTATCCCCGGCACAGAGCCCGCTCCCGCTCCGTGGGGCCGCGTGTGTGCTGCGGGGACGCGGCAGCAGCTGGGCTGCGCAGACCCCCCACACCCCCACAAACCCTCGCCCACACACTCGGGTTCGTGTTTCGCCGCCTCGTTGCCTCCAGCCGCGTCCCCCCGTCAGTCCCAGCTGGGAGCAGTTTCCCTTGCAAAGGAAATTCCAGTGCAGGAAGGTGAAGGCAGCCAGGCAGGCGCTGGAGGCGGCGGGCTGAGCAAAAGTGCTTTTTAAAAAAAGTTGTTTGATTGTTCCTTTTGCTGCTTTGTCAAAGGCAAAGGGACCCCAAACGGGGCCGGGCGGGATGGGACGGTGACGGGCGGGAAATGCCGGAGAGGAGCCGGGCAGGAGCCAGGCGCTTCCCACAGCCCAGGCGGACCTAGACAGCGATTAATGCGAGTAAAGGAACGTCGGCTGGCCCGGGATGCTCTCCCACTCATGGTGTCCGCGTTTGTAGCGACAGAGGCTGAGGCTGGGCTCTGCCAGATTCTATCTGCCACTCTCTCCACCACTGTCCTGAACTCTGCTGGCAACAAAAGTGCTTTAAAAATCCCCGCTGATAGCAGCAATAACTGCCCCATCCCACCTGCCTGCACTGCAGCCGGCCACGGAGCAGGTCCCTCGCGCCTTCCCCCTCCCTGGGACCCCCTCGGGGTGAAGGAGGCGAGGGGGACTTACCTGCACGCAGGACTCCTCTGCCCTCGCTGCGGCTCCGCTCTGCCTGATGTTCACTCTGTGGAAGTGGGAAGCGTTTTAGATCATGCAGTAGGTTATATATTGTCTGCAAGTCTGGCCCTAGGGCGTCCATCAGTTGGTCTTGCCTTGCTCCTGCCCCTATATGGAAGATGCATCACATGCTCCGCGGCTCCCAGCTATCCGCCTGGCGAAAGAGGAAAAGAAGAAGGAGAGGAGAAAGGGGGAAGAAAAAAAATTAAAAGGATCTTCATCACCATGAAAGAAGCAGGGAGAATTTCTCAGTGGAAAACCCACCAGCCAGAAATCCCTGAACTTTCCCGGCTCTCCTTTTGTTATCCCTGGCTCCCAGTGCCCCTTTCATCTGCTGTTCAAGGCCGGGGAGATGTGAAGATGCCTTCACCTTGATCACTCTCCTGCCTCGCCTCCGAGCAGGTGAGGGGCTGCAGCTTCTGCCGAGTGCTGCCGTCCCCCTGCAGCTCTCCAGCACTGAATATTTATCCCTCCCCAGCCATGCCCCCTGTGCTGCCAGACAGGGCAGGGATGAGACGCTCCCAGGGCTTCCCAACCATCCTGCCCCAAACACAGTCAACATCCTGGGGCATCAGGGCCATCCCACAGGGGCAAAGTTACTGAGGTGGCACCTTCTGGAGCGGGGGGCTGGCCAGGAAAACTCCGTGTGGTGTTTGGGATGGGGGCTGCTCCCCTCACCCACCCAAGGGAAAGGGGCTGGTGGGGAGCTCCCGGCACAGTCAGGTGTGAGTGTCCTGGCCACCACCGTGGCGGGGACAGGAAGGACAGGCAGGAGGTTGCTGCACCTGCTGTCTGCCAGATGTCCTAAGGGTTTGAGGACATTTCTCCAGAAGAAGCAGGAGTTTCCTCCCTTTCCCCATCTCATCTCCCTGGCAGGGCTGCACAGCTGGTTGTGCAGAGCAGAGGCTGCAGAAATCCCAGTTTCTTCATCTTCTGCACCAAATCTTACCTGGTGGCTTCTCAAACCTTGGTACCACTGCCACCACCCTGCCAGCTCCCCAGGCCAATGTGCAGGTCCTGCTGTCCTGCTTGCCCCTTGTGTCTCTAGGCTGGGACCCAAGCAGGGCACATCACTCTCCCATTTTGTTACACCACTTAATTGAAGCAATTCTGGAACCTTGGGTACACTCACATCTGAACCTGGGTGAGGGATTCTCATCTTCAGGCGACAAAGACATGGGGAATTTGAGGTAGCATCTGATAGGACCCCTAAATACAGCTGAGCCCCATGAGATCATGAGCAAAGATTTCCTTGTAACACCTTAGGAGCTGAAGGGCCAAGGGTCAGGCTGGTGATGTGTCTGCATTGAAGGGTCTTTCTGGGCAGAAGGCATCTGGTATCATAGAACCATGGAACATCCTGAGCTGGAAGGGGCCCGAAAGAAACATGAGTCCAGCTCCTGGCCCTGCACAGACACCCCAACATTCCCACCCTGGGCATCCCTGGCAGCGCTGTCCAAACGCTCCTGGAGCTCTGGCAGCCTCGGGGCTGTGCCCATTCCCTGGGGAGCCTGGGCAGGGCCAAGCACATTCTGGGGAAAGAACCTTTATTGATATCCAACCTAAACCTGCCCTGGCACAGCTCCAGCCATTCCCTGGTCCTGTCCCTGGTCACAGAGCAGGGATCAGCGCTGCCCCTCGGGTGGAGCTGCAGCCCCCAGTGAGTCTCTCCTCAGTCTCCTCTTTTCAAACCAAGTGACTTCAGCCACTCCTCACCTGGCTTTATTCCCCTCTATACAATCCTCATGGCCCTCTTCTGGTGGCTCTTTTGTAGGTTTGGATCTCTTTTATGTTGCAGTTCCCAAAACTGCCCCCAGAGCTCCAGCTGGGGTTGTGCCTACTGCCTTTGGTTCATCAAAGCTGGGCTGAGCTGAGCTCTCCTCCCTTGGAGCTCACACCTCCATCCTGCTACAGCTCAGTTCTCATCATTCTGAGGATCCCAGAGGCAAAGCCATGGAGGGGCCAGTGCCTGCTGTGAGCATCCCTGGTCCACATGGACCAGGATTTCCTCAGAGGGCCCCATTCTCACAGCATAATTGTTTCTGGTGTCTCTGTGTGCTCTGGAGTTTTGTGGTGTTGCTGTAGAGGGGCCCATGGCAATGCCAGGAGGTCTGGTCTTCCCGACCTCAGTTAAAATAGCTGTGTCAGAGCAAAGGATGTTTCCCTGGATCTCCATCTGCAGGCATACACGGCTGTGTGTCAGACCAGAACCTGCTGAGGCTTTGTGAGAGCTCACAGTTCTTTCCAGCTGAGGAGAATGGTCCCCAGCTGGGACTCTTTTCTCAGCCACAGCTGTGATCTTCAGAGCAGAACAGTCCCTTCTTTAGGGATGGCCTGATGGAACAGTACAGGGAAATCTTTCTGGAGGCAGAGCAGGTGCTCTCTCTTTCTGGGTGCTCTCATCAGGAGGTAAATGGCTTCTTTCTCTTTAGTTTGAGCTTCACTTGGGTTCCACTTCAGCCTCTTCCTGAGGTTCTCAGTGATTTTCAGCAATCTTGAACTCATGGTTCTGATTGTGGAATTTCTTACTGGATCCACAATTATCCTTGTATTTTACATACACAAACATGCTTTCCCAGCTTTGGGGCTGGGTAAGGGCCCCATCCCCCCTGCCAGGATCCCCACTCCACTGAACACCTTCCTCTCATGGCTGATGCCATTTTGACATGACCTCCCACCAGGATGGAGGTGCTGAGATAGCAGAGCTGCATCCAGCTGGCAAGCTCAAAGGCAACACAGCTCAGACCCTGGTGGGAGACACTGTTCCTGTTGCTGCAGGATCCAGGGAATCTGAGTCCTGGAGCAAATCACACCTTCTCCTTGCTGAGCAGGCTCAGTCTGCTCCCAGGGGATGGAAGCAGGAGTGGAGGGATGAAAGCAATCAGAATAACTGATGTGAATGTTCAGAAACTGAATGGCTCACAAGGACTTTGGAATGGGAGGGATGGGCAGACCTAGCCTGCTTAGGCACTGCTTAGGTGGGAACTCCAGCAGGAGTCACTGAATGTGGAGAAATCATGCCTGGTTCATGAAGTCCCCCAGCTTTGACCAGCAGGAAGCTTGGAGAGCGCCCAAGAGAAGTCTCCTGTGAGTTTGCTCTGCCTGTGTCCTCTCCCCTTTCCACTGTTCAGCACCATCAGAGACTTTGCTAGAAGGAATTTTTTCATGGCCTTGTGCAGGCAAGGTGTCCCCTGTGATGGGTTCAGACACTGGAGAAGATGGGGAAGTCTCAGGCCAGTTCCAGAGAGACTCAGATGATATTCTCTAGAATCAGTTAAAGTTTTCCCTTTTAGGTAGACCTGTTCCCTTGATTATAATCTTTTACAAATGAAATTGACAGTTAACAGCTGGGCATGTTTGTTTTCTGGAAGGAATTTGTTTCCCTGAGGACCAAAGGAAGGACCAGTTCCCATTCCCGTGGAGTCTTGAATCTGGAGGGTTTTGTTCTTCTGCCCAGAACTGAAGACAGTTTTCTCAGTTCTGCTTTGTCTATTCAGCTGAAAGTCCCACCCGAAGGGTTGTGCTGAAGGTCTCAGAGTTAAAAACTCAAATGTCTACACGTCAGTGTCTGGGACAGGTATCTGTGGTTCGGGCCTGAAATTATGAACCTGAGCCTGGTTAAGGGGGGAGAGCCTTGTCCTGCAAGGAGCCAGCCTTGCCTAAGTCAGCCTTGCCTCTGCAGCTGGCCTGGAGCTGGTCAGAGGAACTCCCCGAGAGCTTTTGGGGTCCTGTTGGGGCAGCTGCCCCATTGCCTGTGCAACGCTGAAGTGGGAGGGTGGAAGGAAACTCCTGCCAAGAGGGGGGACTTCCATTTTTCTGTGTGATTCAGAGGTGATGGAGACCATCGTACGTGGTGGAGAAGACAGAGAGGCCTGAAGGGGCTGTGGCTGCAAAGTCCATCAGCTTTTGCTGTGACAGAGGAGCTCAAGAGGATGGAGGCAGCTGCTGTGACAGAATGAATGTGGAGCCGATATCCCTCCCTCCCGCAATTAAAAAGGCGGAAAAGGGGAAAAGAGCAGCTTCGCTGGTGACCTTTCCCTCCTGCAAATCTCAGCCCGCCTCACTTCATACACCAGCATCAGGAGCAAACAGCCGGGCTGGGACCTGGCAGACCGGTAGTGGCACAGAACTACCCAAGGAGGTTGGCCGTGCCTGTGTGTGTGTGCACACCAGAGTGGCTGCTTTCTTCCAGCCTGCAGGCTGCTCCGGGGAGGGGGAGCGGGAAGGGCTCGCTTGCCAGCTTCTCCTGAGGTCCACTGAGAGGTGTCTGTAGGGCTCATCTCAAGAATGTCAGAGTGCATGTGCTCCGCGAGACGGCCTTTCAGAAGGCATCAGCCCTGCTGTCACGCAGTGGACCACAAATCGGGAGTGACAGCTGTCTCCGTGTGCACCATCCATCTGTGGCAAATGTGTCAGCTAGCTGAACACTCCCGAGGAAACTGCTACGGAGCTGGGAGAGGAGGAGAGAGAGACAGAGGGGGAGAGAGGGCGAGGGAGAGGGAGGAAAACAAGGCAGCAACAGGGGCCACAACCAGCAACACGTTAACACACCAAGGCCAAGAGTCCTGGGTGGTCTTGGAAGAGAGAGCAAAGGGCTGTGTGTGGTGGCACCTCCAGTGCTTGGTGGAGATGCCCATTAAACAACAGCTCTTTGCTCTCCCAACCCAAGAAGCTCTAAACCATAAACATTGATGGTGCCATAAAGCTGCCACACAAGGTGGTGTCACTGCTGCCACAGTGGAGGGAGGAGGACAGCTGGGCTTGTCCAAGGCCGTGGCTGGAGGTGCAGCAGATCTGGGAGAGGATGCAGCTGTCCCAGCTCCACCCCAGCTGCTGATGCTGCTCAGGACCAAGGAATGGGCTGAGCATTGGGGCCACAGTGGGACAACCTGTCTCTTCTCCTCTGATGGATATCACCTCCCCCTTTTCTCCTCTCCCCTCCTGTTCTTTCCACCACACTGAATTCTTCATCCTGAATTTGGTGCTATGGGACATCACAGCCATGGGAACTGCATTTGTTTCACCAAGCTTCTGAAGCAGGTTAACAGAGAAAAGGTGATGGTTCTTCCCTTGAATTTTTTTCTCTCATCCTGTTCAGATGTCCTTGAAGAGGAGATGTCTTGGGCAGGAAAAAACTTGGTACTTACTAACCACTCACTCCTTCTTCAGGTGATACCCAAACATTCAGTCTCCTCAACCTGGCCTGTGTTTTTGATGCTTTTCCAATAATACCTTTTGAGATCCTCCACCACAAATTTACCATTGGCACAAAAAAACTTGGAACTGTTGTACCAACTCTGGGGAGCTGCCTACTAAATTATGCATGAATTGGAGTCTTTCCAATGGAAAGCTGCTTGGAGTATTATCCGTGTATTCCCAGCGACCAAGGAGCTGGACGCTCCGGGCCACCAGCCACCGGTGATACACGCACCTTGTCACCAGCTCAAGCCTGACAGTGAACAACAGCTCGAGCCTTTCAGCAGCCAAAAGCCCAGACTTCATTCTGGGGCAAAAGCACTGTGTGGGCACCTTCAGAGCTGTTTGGAAGGGGGAGAGCCTTCCCTTGCTCCTGTGGAGGTTGGAGGACAGAATTAAAAGAAGGTGCATAGGAGATCAAGATCTGAGTCTTTCTCTGTAGATATTTCTGCTTTATGGTCTCAGCTGAGCTCCAAATTCCAGTTGACAATGGTAAACTGGGTTGTTTCTGGTCACAGGAGGGGCCACAGGAGCAATTTAATTTCCAGCCTTGAGTTTTCCAGCAGGACACACCCACTGCAGAGAGGAAACTTGGCCAACACCCATGTATGGGTTCTGCAATGACAAAATACCAGTTTCCTGCCCCGGATCCCAAACTTAGGCCAGACATCTGCACAAACCTGGGGCATTTCCTGGCCCGGAGTGCTGCTGCAATGACCGTGAGGAGCTGTGTCCATTCTCCAGTATAGAAGGGGATGGGATGGGAGGGGATGGGATGGGATGGGATGGGATGGGATGGGATGGGATGGGATGGGATAGTTCAGTTGGAGGAGACCAATAGTGACCATCTAGTCCAGCTGAAGTCCTTTCGAACATTTAGCATCTGAAGCTGGGAATTACAGCAAGACAAAGCTCTCATTTCCTCTGAATTCACTGGAGTTGCAAGGAAAACTTTCCAACAAAGGAGGCATGAAATCCCTGGCACTGGCTAGGACAAGCTGGACATCTCCCTCACTGCCACAGCGCTGCTGAGGAATCCCCAAAGCACAGGCAGTGACATTTCCACATTGGCTGCCCTGAGCAGGGGGCTGGGAATGTTCACAGGAGCAGAGGAGTGGAGCCAGTGGGGCAGGGAGGAGGGGGCTGGGAGATGAGTCCACCATCTGGGAAAAAGGAGCGTGGTGTAGAAGATCAGTGATCTAAACCATTTTTCATGCCAAAAACTCTATGCAGTAAGAGCTAATTACAGTTTAAATCCCAGAATAAGCAACATATTCCTCCTCCCGTTGGGTTTGAATGATAATCCCTCTAGTAGTGCTTATTTATAACACCACTTAGCACCAAACTGAGCAATGAACACAGCTAAAACCTCGTCTGGGAGACAGGAACCTGTCAGCCAACAAAGCCAGTGAAAGGTGTTTCCACAGGGAAAACATGGAAAAGACATTTGGGTAATTCCCAGCTGGTTTGCAACACCCAGGGTGGTTGGAGGGACAGTTGCACAAAAAAGTAAATCAGAAAGATCCATGACTGGGTTACCAAAAGCCACATTGGTCTGGCAGAGGTGAGTTCTCTGCTTATGAACACAGGGATGAAAGTGTTGAAAATGTGAAGCAATTTATAGAAGGATTAATTCTGTGTTTCTCAATCAACTAAGGACCACTGGGAATCAGGGCAGATGAGTTTAAGTAATCTGTGGAATAAAAGTTATCCCAGAAACGTGGGAAGGTGAGAGCAGAAGCAAATACAGTCCCAGCATCAGCTGTCATGGGTAATAGAGCCTCACGAATCAGGCTCTAAAAGAGAGATTTTCTCCATTTCATTAAAATTGCAGCTTCTCTGATGGCCTTGCTGGCACTGGGACGTGCCCTTCATGCCCAGCCCGTGTTCGATTTCAACATGTGGGAATGATCACATGAGGGACAAAGCACAGGGAGGCTGGGTCAGAGCAGAGGGAGCCTCCTGCTCTTCAGGTGGCTTCCAAAAGTGCTCCAGAGAACAGATATGCAGGTCTGTGAGGGTGTCCCAAAACAGCAGCAAGTGGCATTTTAAAATTGGGTGTGGAACCCTGAAGAGCAGAGGGAAAGAAGGAGCACAGCAGCGTTCAAGGGGAAAGTAATTCCAGTAATTCATACAGCAAGAACTGCTCTGATCAAGGTGTCCTCAATTCCAAATTAAGCAAAGGCGGCTGAAATAACGATCTGAGTAAGACAAAATGGAAAGCTAAAGTCTTCGTTCTGTTAGTGTGACTCTCCCCTGTCTTGTGCCTGTATCAAGCACACACCCAGAGGTATTTCATATTAAATCTGGGCAACTGAGACCACCAGAGAATGTGCACTTGCCCAGAAAATGCAGTAACAGGATGGGTAAAAAAATGCTCAGTGACTCAGAGAGAAAAACTGGCTTTGCTTTGCTTTTCAGGGATTGAGCACTAAACCCCTCCAGGAGTACAGGTGCTGTGAGAGGCTTTGCACAGGACCCAGTCAGCACCTTCCCCACCCAGCTCACCTGGTGCATTGTCCCTTGTGCCATGTCTTCCAAAAGATTAGGCTGGACAGAGAGACTGGGAGCTTTTTTACCCATCTGATCTTCTGTTTCATCACTGTAAAATGCTTTCACAGATGTCCTCGTTGCCACAGGTCTTTGGTTGGCAGCATTTCATGGGGACATGTGACTTGCATACCAATAAGGCTCCCCTTGGCAGGTCCTTTCTCCTCAAAACTCTCCCAGGACGAAGCTGTGGCCTGTGTTTGGTGGCCTGGCCATTTTCTTGGCAGTTGGGAGAGATTTAAACTGACAGAGGGCAGGATTAGGTTAGTTAATAGGGAGAAATTCTTCCCTGTGAGGGTGGGGATGCCCTGGCACAGGGTGCCCAGAGCAGCTGTGGCTGCCCCTGGATCCCTGGCAGTGTCCAAGGCCAGGCTGGACAGGGCTTGGAGCAGCCTGGGACAGTGGAAGGTGTCCCTGCCCATGGCAGGGGGGTGGAATGAGATGATCCATAACATCTCTTCCAACCCAAACAATTCCATGGAATTCAGTCTGCAGGACTGTGGCTGCAGACAGAGCTGGTCCTGCTGTTTTCCTGTTGGGATGTCCCCCCTGTTTGTCCTGAAGAGTAGCTGTCATGGGCCCACTCCTGCCTCATGGATCTCACCACACTTTATCTTTTGGGAAAGGGCCTTTCCCCAGCCCAGTAAATACCCAGACTCCTTTGAAAACTGCTCTCCTTCACCCTGCCTCCCCTCTCTGTGGTTGGATCTCACAGCTTGGTTTTCCAACACGGGACCAGGCAGGGGTGTCATCTCCCTCCCTTGCAGCAAGTGTCCTCGCTGGATCCCAGAGTCCCACACAGGCACCTATTCCACGGGCTGGTTTCCAGCCCCTTCCAGGGGCTTGTCAGTCTCAAAGCCACAAGAGAAGCCAAGTGAGGGCTCTGTCACCCCTTCCACCCCGCTGGGTCAGGAAGATTTGTGCCAGCTGCCAGCCGAAGACCCAAGCCTGTGCCCCTTGCCTCTGCCTCAGTCCCCGTGTCCTGGCGGTGCCTGGCACCTGCAGGATGCAGGATCTTGCCCCAAAACTCCACCACCCGTCCAACGGCGCCACAGACGGGTCAGAGCGCGGCAGCGGCGCAGCGGAGCCCGGCGGCCCCGCTCGGCGGCTCGGGCGGTGGCGGAGCGCAGCGCGGCCGCGCAGGCGGGGCCCCCGGGGCGGCGGTGTCCGCTCCGTGCTCGGCTCACTCCGCGCGGCCCGATGGGCTCCGGCTGCCTTCGGGAGCCATTAACACCGAGGCAGGGAGAGAACGGCGAGAAAAGGCTCTGAGTTGTTCCTTTCTTGCCTGGGAAAGTCCTCACCGGGATGGGGGTGACAAGGTGACAAAACCCGCGGAAGACAGGCCCTGGACAAGAGTGAGGCTCTCACAGCTGAAAAATAACAACAAAATTAAAAATCAGCAGAAGAAAAATGGCAAAACCCCTGCAACCTGTCTGATGCTTTTGCCACCCAGGGAACAGGAAATGAGGTTCAGAGGCCAGCAAAAGAGGTTCTAAAGGATGGGAAAAGCCGTGGTGGGAGCAGCTGCTTTCTGGGATTTACATCCCAGTCTCCTCCCACCTCACTTTTCTGCTCTCTGTCCATGACACACTGCATTCACTCACTTCACCAGCTCTAATGAAACCTTCCCATTCCTGTGCCCTGTCATATCCTCTCCTGCAGGACCTGAGGCAGGATTTCCTGGAGCTCTGGTGCTGGCTGGGTGGCCATGGTGGTGCTTCTAGGAGGTCCTGGTGACTTCACGTGGCAGCATTTACCTCGGAAATTTGGGTCTTTTACTGGGCAAAGCCCAAGAAGCCTCACAAAATTCATACCACTTTTCAGATTTTGACTATTTTGTCCAATTCAGTTGAAATGGAGTCAAACACTCAGGGAGGGAGAAGGCTGGGACAGCCAGCACGACCA
The DNA here is from genome assembly GCF_015832195.1 of Motacilla alba alba. Lineage (NCBI taxonomy): Eukaryota > Metazoa > Chordata > Aves > Passeriformes > Motacillidae > Motacilla > Motacilla alba. The sequence continues at coordinate 1,337,268 of NC_052029.1, forward strand.
CATGAACCTCGTCCAGCCAGCTGCACTCACAGCACTGCATTGAAACTGTGAGAGGGACCAGGACAGGCAGGAGCTGGGAGCAAGAACAGGGATGAGCTGCTGCTGCTGGGCTGCTCACTGGACACCAGCACCTGGCAATGCCAAGGCTTGCTGGAGCCATACAATGAGGAATTGGAGACAAGTCCATGTCAGTTGACACAACCTGGCTTCCTTCAGCTGCTCTGACAGGTTTTTGGAGAGGATGAAGCTTGGCCAGTGACAGACCAGCCCTGTGGCCAGTTGCCTTGGAAGCACTGGTCTGATCCACGCAGCACATTGATTCAGAAAAGAGGGAAAGATAAAAATAACCTGCTGCACGTTGAACAAGCCAGGCCCTGGCCTGGGAACATCTCCCAGGCAGGGAGTCAGCTCTGGCAAGTTGTGTTTGGGTTGTCATTTCTCCAGATCACCACCCACCTGCTTCTTAACCTAACACGGGAATTCAGGGAGAAATGGCAGACCTGGAAGCACCAGCTTCCAGGAAGGAAGAGGGCAGGTCCTGCTCTCTAGTCCTGCACAGAGCCCAGGGTGGACGGCAGGGAAGGAGGCCCTGTGGGATGGAAATGGTAAGGAAGGTCTGGCTGAGGGTCTGAGCCCACCTGGGCTGCCCCCAGTGCTCAGTAGGGTGGATGGAGGCACCAGGGTGTCTGCAGGGTGCTGGGAAGGGTGTAGGGAGCAAAGGGGAGCACTGTGATCCTTCACTGTGACCCACCACAGGTGTTGGAGGCAGAGCCTTGTAACTTCAGCATAGCAAATGTGTGCAAGACAACAGCAAGGCAACAGACCAGACAGAAACGGGAGGGTGAGCAGCTCTTTCAAGCAGCCAGGGAAGAAAAAATAATCAAAAAAAGCACTTTGGCTAGAAGGTGCTTTACAAAGTATTTATGAGGTGGGCTCGTTAAAAATGGATAAGCTGTGCAGTGAGGCTGCAGAACTCCTGCCAGCACCAGGGGTGGGAACTTCTGCTGCCCAAGGAAGGCCAGGAGGAGTGAGCCTGAGCTCGGGGAAGCAGCATGGACATGACTGCTGTGCAGCCACACTGGGCTGCAGGACCTGCACAGGTCCTGTTGCTCTGCCTTATTTGTGTTCAGGATCTGGGTTGGAAGGGATCTCTACCCCTCATCTTCTACCTCTTTTCTGCAGGAGCTGGAGTAGCTCCTGACACCAGGGATGTGCCCCACACATTTTAGGGGCTACTGCGTCCAGGCTGAACCCACTAGCAGCTTTCTAAACCTGGCTGCTCTCCACAGGGAAAAGGAGTAGGCTTGGATGCAAAGTGGAGGAGCACGGGGCACCCTCTGTCTTCTGCACAAAATGCTCCTGGCCAGAGCTGACGGTAGGTTGGATGAGCCAGGAATAGCAAAGAAGGGTACAACCTGCTCGGATGCAGCTCTGGAAAGGGCAGATGAGGAGGAGAGAGGAGAGTTTTGCAGGGCGTGGATGAGGGATCGCAGACAGGCGGGAGCGGCGCGTTGGGTCAGCGCAGCGAGGGTGAGCCCTGCTCGCTCCCGCACCTGCACGCCCCGGGTCCCGGGCAGCCAGATCCATCCCCAGCGTGTCCATCCCGCCCGGACCGATCCCACTCCCGCAGCCGGACCGGTTCCATCCCCCTGCGTCCATCCCGCCCGGACCGGTCCCACCCGCTGCGCTCCCCCGCTCCCGGCGAGGCGTCGGCGCTGCGACAGCCGCGTCCCATCGGCGCGGGCAGCGCGACGCGATGTGATGGGGAACAGCTGCTCGGTGCAACGCGACCTCCCCCGGGCCGGGTCCCCCCGCTCGCAGCACTCGGCGGGGCGTGAGAAAAAGAGCAGCGCTGTCAGGGCCCATCAGCGCTGACGGGCACGGGGGGAGCGGCGGCGGCGGCGGGGGAGACAGGGCTGGAGGGGAGGGTCGTGGATCCTCGTCACGCGTGGGGCTGGGACAGGGTCCCTGAAGGCAGGGGATGTGCCCCGGGTTTGTGTTTCCCGCAGCGGTGCCTCCTCTACGGTTGGATAAGAGGTAAAACAAAAGCGGCTCCGAGGAGGAGGAGGAGGAGGAGGAGGAGGTGGGGCGAAGCCGGCAGGGTGTGTGCGATGGGCAGCAGCTTGGCCCGAAAGGATGCCTCTCTCCTGGTGCCAACCACAGCCCCCCAAAGTCCGTGTCTCCTCTGCACAGCTGGGCTCTCCCGGTGTCCCACGCTCAGACCATTCCTCTCTGCTTCCCATTCAAAGCACCTGCTCTGTCTGGGCCGGGGGCTCCAGGAGAAGAGAAGAGATGCTTCCAGCTGTAAGGAGCCAAGCACGCCGGCCGGCAGAAGGCACGGCTCAGCCTCCTAGCAACCCCAGCCAGGAAAAAAGCTAAAATCCCGTCTCAGTGGCTGAGAGCCTCCCTCTTGCCCTCAGCTCAGTGTCGGTGCTGTGACAGCACGGGGGAGGGCAGCCAGCGGCTGGGGACAACAACAGATGGGAACAGCTCTGTGCAGCTGCGAGCCAGAGCTGGGGCTGCTTTGCTGCAACTGGAGCTGAGCTGGGCTGCCCAGAGCACCCCCGCAGCATCCCCAGCCCTTGGAAAGGCTACAGGGAAAATACCTGCAGGAGCCAGCCCGGTGAAGAGCAGCCATGGAGCTGAGAGTGATGGGCTGTGGGACTGTCCTGCGACTGCCACAGGAACGTGGTCACTCCCGCTCCCTGCGGGAAAGGTCCTGTGCTGGGGCATTGCCATTAAATGATCCCCAGAAAATGGCCTTTTCTGCTGGGACTGCTGCTGAGGAGCAGGAGCTGCTGCTCTGGGAGATGTTGAGACAATGGGAAGAAGGTCCTACTGTCCCGTATCATATCTTCTCTGTAAAAGATTCACAAAATCATGGAATAGTTTGGGTTGGAAGGGACCTTAAGGGTCTTCTGGCTCCAACTGCCTTTCCCAAGGGTCTTCTCTCAGCTGCACATGGAAATGGTTCCCTGGCCAAAATTCTCAGGTCACACTTATTTCAGACAACCCCCCAAAACACTCCAAATCTTCTCTGAGGATCCTGGAGTCCTTACCATGTCTTTACTCAGGCAAACATTTGTCCATCACTGGCACAGGATAGACTCCAAACAACATCCCATGATGACACCTCCATAAGAACAAAACCAACAGCAGGCTGGGACCTGCTGCTCCCCTTCCTCAGCAAAATCCAGGGGGAGCAACAAGCTGCTACTCCATGAGGCTTGAGCTGCCAGGCTGTGGGCAGGGGAGCTCAGCACCTGGGGGCTCCAGCTCAGAGCAGAAACCTGTTCCTGTAGCTGGTGAATCACTGCTGCCGTGGTTGTGGAATGGGATCTGGAGTCTGGTTGTTTCTGGCCAAGACCTGACAAAAATTATTTGTAGAGAGTCTGCAGCCAAGGCAGGAGCTTTCTGTGCAATCTCACTCAGGACCACAATTTCCATGGAAATGGGGAAAGCTGAGGCTTCTCCACACCTTTGTCTACCCACTCCATCTTTATTAGGAATCTTTTCACCATCCTAAAGGGTGAAATCTCGTTGACTTGGCCCCACGACAGCCCAATGTGTAGATGTGGGTTTGATGATCTGGAGACCTGAGCTACACAGAGACCCTGACCCTTTTCCTCCAGGCCTCTGAAGTCCCTTCAGGCGAGCAAGAACCTTCAGTCATTAGAAAGGCTGGATTGAAACTAATTGCCCCAAAAGAGAAAAGCTTCACATCCCATCCCATCCCCGGGCCCCCAGGCCTTTAGGATTTCTACGGGCAGCATGAAATTAGTAAATTGCTATTTGTGTGATTCCCTAGACCCTTGCCCATAGGACATTTTTGCTCTGTCATATAATGTAAACTGCAGGCTTTGGATGTTCAGGGAATCATAAGTAACTGGAAGAAGGAAATGTAACATGGCTCCTTGGAGAGCTGCAGGCTCCCCAGAGCCTCTCTGGGAACGCAGCACTCACATGCAGAGCTGAGACAACCACTGATCCCTCCTCAGCTGAGCACATCCATTTCCTCCCACGTGCTTAGTGCCTGGGAAAAAAGTCATCATTACAGCCAAAATTGAATTTAAAAAACAAAATTTTAATGAATGGATGGATTTCATGGCAAAAGAGTTCTCTGCTGGTTCTGATCCTTGGTGTTCTTTGGTCCTTGTTTGTCTCCTTTATTTCAAGGTCACCCCACTGAGGTACAATCTGGGTATTTCTGTTACTGGTCACTGCTGAATTTGAAGGCCCATCTATGGACACAAATAATCATTCACAGCAGAGGAACTGGGACAGACAGTTTCCAGCCCTCACTGGAAACAGTTCTTGACAGCAATACCAAGCTTGGGGCTGCCCCTTGCACTGACCACAGACAGCGAAAATGCTGGGTACACCCAGAACTCTGCACCTCCTCCCACCTTCAGACACAGAATTGTAGAGCATCTCCAGCTGGAGAGGGACCCATTAAGATCACCAAGTGCAGCTGCCTGCTCCTCGCAGGACCACCTGGAGCTAAACCACGAGACTGTGCACATCATCCAGGGGGCTGAAATTGGGTAAAATGAATTTTGCTCTTGCTCTGAAGCTTTGTGGTCCCCCAAAGTGCTCACCAGGTACCTTTGTTCCAGGTAGGCCACTGTCTCACCCACCATTGCATCCATCACCTGTAAACAGGAGGCCTGAGAAGCTCAAAAGATGGAGGACTAACACAAAAATCATGGTATTGTATGGGCTTCTCTGGACCATGAGATGCTGCTGGGGAAACATTGTTCAAAAGGCTGAAAGCCCTCTCCAGACGCCTGTCCCTGGTTTGGCTTCAGAATAATTTAAAAAAATCTGGAATTCCCTCAGCAGCTCCTCTGGTACCAGAACAGGGCCAGAGGGACGAGCAGACCCTTAGCCACTAGCCATTAGCCATGAGCCATTAGCCATGGTGTGGTGCTTCCCTCCTGGTGTCTGCTCAGCTGCTGCAGCCACGAGAATCACCTTTTTCTCTCCCATATGGTGGTGTCAGAGAAAAGGGAGCAGTGGGGTGTACACACACCCTGTAAAGGAGATCTCATAGAATCACAGAATCACTTAGGCTGGGAAAGCCCTCTGAGGTCACTGAGTGCCACCATTAACCCAGCACTGTCCCCAAGTCCACATCTACGTGGCTTTTTAACCCCTCCAGCGATGGGGACCACCACTGCCCTGGAATCCTGGTGCAGTGTTTCGTGAACAGGGTGAGGGAGGTGGGAATGGGCTCCAGGATGCTGCAGGAGGGGTTTTGTCCCAGAGTGCAGAAGCAGAGAGTGAAGGACAGCAGGCGGAGATAATGAAAGCAAGGGAGGCAGGTGGTGCCCTCTGATGAACTGCTCCCCCAGGTCCAGCCTTGCACTTGTGCATGTTAAACCTTCTGCCCTGGTTTCTGAATCCTGAAGGCCAGCAGGAAGGGGTTTCCAGGTTATTGTCCTGGGCAGCTGGGCAGTCAGACAGCTCTCCAGCCAAACCAGAGGGGTGCTGCTGTGTTGTCCCAGACCTATGAGAACAGTCTGATAAGAGACTTGTCTCTTGACCTTCAAGCAGCAAACTCCATCCTCAGGGCCCTACCACTGCCCCCACCCTCCATCCCATTTGGCCTGGAGGTGCTTGGAAGAAGGTGAGGAGCTCTCTGGTTCACTGATCCCACCTCTCCAAGGCACAGGAGGTGTCTCAGCACTATCAGCATGGCCGGTTGTTATTGTCATTGCTGATTTCTGTACTCTGCTGCCTCTTTCTCCCTGACCGGTTTGGTGGCCCTGTCATTACCAGCTTTCTCCAGCTGCCTGTCAGGGTCCTACTGGCCTCAGCCTTGCCTCAGGCTCCTGGATAACAAACAAGGCACAGAAGAGTCCTTGGGCTTCTACGGACTTAATTAGCTGGTGTCATTTTAGGAATGTGTGTCCTGCTGGAGACACAGACAGCTCAGGAGGCATCTTTAAATGCATCCAATTAGAGGGGCTTCAGGGACAAGCCGGCAGCTCCTGAGTGCAGGGGCTGTTGTGAGACCTCGTGTCCTCACTGGAGGCTGGGCCTGAGTTGCTCTCCCCCTGGCAAACACCAGTCTCTCCTCAGGTGGGACCTGTCACTGCTGTGGCCCTGGTGGCATTCACATCATCCTGCTTGGTTTTCTCCAAGAAACATGCCAGTGAATCCTGTCACACTCAAAGCTTGGGTAGATGCTGGGATAAAATCGGTCAGTGTTTGCTGCAGTTTTCAGCAGCCCTGGATCTCCGAGGGAGCTGCTGCCTGGAGTCTTTGGACACAGCACAACTCCTCTGCCCCTTCCCAGCTGTCAGGTTCTGCTGTGTATGACGGGCTGATGTGCCAGTTCTCACCATGACCACAGTCAAGGAGCTGGACTTGGTGATCCTTGTACTGAGTTGATCCCTCCCAACTCAGGATGTTCTATGGTTCTTTGATAATCTTTTTCTGAGGTCCAGCCCAAGAAGATCCCTTATTCCTTAGGGTGGCTCCTTAGAGAGTCTAAGGAGGCACATTCATGCCCTTCATGGGCACGTGAACTCCTCTGCAGGCTGTGACTGAGGGGTGCCAGCACAAGCACCCCCTCACCACTCCAACGAGCTCACGCCCAGTGGGATCCACAAGGAGAAGCCACCCTGAGGTGCCACTGAGGGGCAGTGGCTTGGGGACTTCACGCAGAACCTCCACTGGCATGGCAGTGACCTGAATTACCTTGAAACCAAGTGAGAGGCTAATGGGGCGAGGATGTGAATCACAGAACCACACAAAGGTTTGGGTTGGAAAGGATCTTTAAAGCCCACCCAGTTCCACCCCTCCCTGCAATGGGCAGGGACAATTTCTACCAGACCAGGCTCCTTCAAGCCCCCTCCAACCTGGCCTTGGACACTTCCAGGAATGGGGCAACCACAGCTTCTGTGGGCAACCTGTGCCAGGGCCTCACCACCCTCATTGTAAAAAACTTATTTATATCCTACCTAAATCTCCCTTCTTTCAGTTTAAAACCACCACCCTTCATCCTACCACAACGGGCCCAGCTGAAAGGCTCATCTCTGTACCATGAGTGTTAGAGGATGTTTTCTGGGATGTGTTTGTTCTTTAACATTTGCACACAGCTGTTTGCAAAGCCCTCATGGGGAGCTCTGCATTCCAGTCAACCATGAACATCTTCAGCCAAACACGAACACGCTCAGACTGCCAGAGCCTTCCTGTGCAAGGTGAGTTCATCCCTTCTCCCTGCCCACATCCTGGCTATGACAGGTCACCTCTGGCACCTGCCTTTCCCCCGGGAGGTCCCTCGGTGTCCCCATCCTCCCCTCCTGCCCCAAGCCTCACTGCTGCTCCAGGTAACAGCACCCACCACCATCTCCTCACCTCCACTCGGCTCCCTCAGCCTCCTCAGCAGGAGGCAGCCGGGTCAAACCCCCCCCGGGACTCAAAAATTATTAAATCAATTAAACCCTCGTGGAAGTGGGGTTTCCCTTCCACCCCCAGCCCCGGATGTGGTGCTGAGGAGTCCGGGCTCTGCTGTGGCCAGGCTCAGTGGCGGCTGCTGCCCAGCTCCAGCCTCTCAAAGAGTTAACGCCGAGCAGCACCATTAATATTCTCACTGATAACCCCAAATACCAGCCCTGCACGGCTGTCGCTTTCATTAGCGCCGGGAAAATGAGCCCTTCAAAATAGGACAGGAGGCTGGGGGGCGTGGGGAGGAGGGCTCTGGGGCCAAACATGCGATTTTCCGTGCGATTGACGGGTATTAAACCGCCTTCCAGTGACGTCAGGGGTGACTGGCTGATGGCGAAGGATTCCCCAGCCCCCCTCGGCCCGAGCCCCCCAGCCCCCCGCGGGTGGGTGCCCCCGCCCCGGCAGCGGGTGCCGCGCCCCGAGCGCCGCGCTCGGGAGGTGTGCGGGGGCTGTCACATCGCATCAGCGCCGGCCCCGGCGCCGTGACTCGGTTAAGGTCCTTCGCCGCAGAACCGGTTAAAGAGTCAGCGAGTCACTCAAGCGGCTGGCAGAGCCGGGGGTGGCCGGGCACCGCCGGACACGGGCACCTCCCAGGGATGGGCAGGGCAGGGAGATGGGGTTTGGGGGTTTTCCTTTTCAGATATGGAAAGGAAGTGAGAACCCTGCTCGGTGTGTGGGAAAGTTTGTCTTCCACGTAACCTGTCCAGGAAGTGCAAAGCCCGCGGCACCTCAGACCTCCTCAATTTTGCTTTACCGGGGGTATTCCCGGCACGTCTGAGCCCCGGGGCACAGGGACAGGAGGGTTCAGCCTGAGGCCAGATCCGTTTTGCTCTCCAGCGCAGCCTCCAAGAGGATCCCGGGGAAGTTGCCAGTTGGATTGTTTTTTTCAGCTGTTGCATCTCCTAGTGTTTCGGTTGTCCAGCTTCTTTGGGATGCTGCTGTGGCCAGGGAGAGGGATCTGAGGAGATTCAGAAACTGAGGCAGGGGCCAGGTGCTTGAGTACATGTGCTGTCCAAAGACATGATGGACAGGGCTCAGGACTCGGGCTGCGATGCTGTTGGCACCAGAGGAGCCACAGAAGGAGCTGCTGCAGGGATGGAAGTATGGCCTGTGGCTGCTGTGGCAGTCTGGCAGGACCACAGTGATTTGTGGCACCGTGTCCCCATCCAGGTCCTGTTGTCTATTGTGAGAAACAAGTCCTGTGAGGTACTGAGTGTGTGCCAAGGCCCCTCAAAGAATCTTGGAACAGTTTGGAAGAGATCTCAAAGCTCATCTCGTTCCACCCCCTGCCATGGGCAGGGACACTTTCCACCTGATCAGGTGGCTCCAGGCCCTGTCCAAGCTGACCCTGAACAGTTACAGGGGTCCAGGGGCAGCCACTGCTTCATCCTTCTCTTCCTGAATGAAGACACTGAAGCAGTTTATGTTCAAGCCAAGCATTAACTGGGGAATGAAGATCCACTTTGACCCATGCCCAGGGAGGGTGACCAGTACAAACGTGTCCCTCACCTCAGAGACATCTCTGAGGGTACCAGGAACCAGCCGTGATTCGAGTCCTGGAGTCTACACGGTCCTGGAGGACACAGCCACGGGTGCTTGTACAGGAATGGTAGCAGAGCTCCATCCCATTTTTATGGACCTCGTGTTCCAGGCATGGAGCTGCCCCTTGCCAGCCCCCAGCCTACTCCTGCTGGCCAGAAGGGTGCCCTGGAGAAGGGTGCCCTACACCTGCCGGGGTGACAGCACTTCCCTCGGCCCCTGGTGCTCCAGCTGCATCCCCACAGAGCCCCAGCACTCCTGGGACTTGGAAGGGCCTCTGGAGATGTTCTGGTCCTGCTCACAGCCTACCCCATCCCTGACCTTTAGGGTGCCCCGCAGAGCTTGTCTTCCAATCTGCCCAAGCAGTGGTTGTCCCCAGAGGTCTCCTGGCACCCAGGCATGGAATCTAGCAGGAGACAACCCCAGCAGCGTCCTGTGAGGAGGGACAGAGGTGTCCTCACCTGGCTACAGCGCAGCCGGGGCTCACTGGTGGAGAAGAGGAGCTGACGCCGAGGCCAGCAGCAAGGTGACACGACTGAGAGGAGGGGGCTGCATCTCTCTCTCCACCTCTGCTGCTTTCAAGCTGTGTCCCTGGTGCCGGGGAGAGCCAAACCTGCGGCCGGGGAAGCCAAATCCCCGCGTGTCTCGCAGGCGGGGCCGGGAGGCGGTGCCGGGCTCAGCCCTCGGCGGGAGCAGGCGGCAGCCTGTGTGACAAGCCGGACCAGCATGGTGGATGGCAGTAATTATCGTGCCGCCCACAGCTGAAGGGGAGCATATGGTAAGGAAAAGGAAACTAACTTGTATTTTTCCGCACCCCCGGGCTCAGCCTTTCTGGGGCTGTCACAGCCGATTTGTGCTGCCTGAGCTGTTTCGCCCCGGCCGCCTCTGCATCCGGCGGCTCCCTCGCAGGCAGCGGCGGGGCTGGGGCTCGGTGCCCGCTGCTCCCGCAGCCCCCCGTGCCGGGAACGCGTCCGGCGGCTCCGCGGGCTGCGGCAGCCACGGTCCCGCTCCCCGCCCCTGCTGGGACGCGGCCGGCGCGGCGCTGGGAGCTGGGTGTGCCGCGGGGGCTGCGATGGATGCGTTTGGAGCACCTCGGGATGCAGAAGACCTGAGGATCCCTGGACAGAGCCGGACACCCACCCTGGCAGGGGCTAGGTTTGGGGAGGACTCTGCAGCAGCCCTGGGTTATCCAGCAGCTCTGAGCTCTCTCTGCTTTCCAGCCTCACCAGGTTTTCCTGAAGGTGGGCTATTCCTCACTGGAGCTCCCAGGCAGCCCCTAAAAAGCCACCACAAGTCCTGTACAGAGCCCTCCCTGAGCCACTGTGTGTGCTGTGGGCAACCATCTGTAGGGTCCTGGAATGGTTTGAGCTGGAAAGGACCTCAAAGCTCATCTCGTTCAACCCCCTGCCGTGGGCAGGGACACCTTCCACTGTCCCAGGCTGCTCCAAGCAGCTGCTCCAAGCTCCAGCCTGGCCTGGGACACTTCCAGGGATCCAGGGGCAGCTGCTCTGGGCACCCTGTGCCAGGGCCTGCCCACCCTCCCAGGGATGAATTTTTCTTCTACTATGCAGTCTAACCCTGCTGTCAGAGAGTCTCTGTTGCACTGACTCCCTGGCATGACGTGGCCTCTCGGGTAGCCCCAAGGTGGCCAGGATCTGGCCAGGATCTGGCTGAGGCTGAGAGCTGCTGCCTCACTCGAAAGCTCTCTCCCAGCCCGTCCTCTGTCCAAATCCTCGTGCCAAAAGTGAGGAAGCCGTAGAGACTGCATGCAGCTGTCCCTGTGGGAAGCA